>NC_052958.1:30879128-31179128 GCF_013358895.1 Oreochromis aureus | reverse complement strand
TAACAAGTTGACCTAGATCTTTGGAACAACTTACCAACCAAATACTTCTGGAACTGGTCTGATAGATCGACAGATGGAGATGTAGTACTTAAATGATCTTTGATGAGTTATGCATTACTGTAGGAGTGATTGCATGTGGCTGCTGTATTCGTAAGTCAGTCAGACAAATCACAGTTTATTCATATATAAAAAGCAACACGCTGATCGAGCAAACACTGGTTTGCTGAATGTGAAATTAGCCCCCAAAATGAGCGCAGGTCAACCTTAAACGTCTTTGGAGGAGCATATGCACTGTACAAATATGTTATGCAACTGCCTTGTTGAGTACATACAGCTGACATATTGCAGTGTACTTTCAAACACCAGATAAACTGGTCTTAAAAAAATCAATAAGCTGAAGAAAAGAGAGAATGACTGAAAAGCAAAAGAAGGTGTTGCAGAGTCCAGACCTCAACAAGACTGAAATGGAGAGGTGGCAACTTACTAGAGTTGTGCATAAGTAAAAGCCAAAAACAGTAAAAGAGCTTTAGCAGCTTTGAAGTTAAGAGAGGGTTAAAATTCCTCCACAATGACAACTGATAACTGATGATTGATAAATGATTACTAATAAAGTCATACAGTGAACAGTTGCTTCAAGTTATAAGGTGGTTCCACAAGCTCTTGGGTTGTACTTCGCCTTTCACAGGACTGCAAAGAGTCCAGATGCAGATGCCAAATGTGGTAGCTACAGAAAAGTTGCAAATGAATGGTCAAAATATTGAGATAAGATTTCTAAAAAACTTAATGCAGTTGATTCCATTTTTAAATCAATTAAATTTTATATATTCATACAGGCAAATCACAACAACAGTTACCTCAAGGTGCTTTATATTGTAAGGACCCTACTATAACACAGAGAAAGCAGAGAAAACCCCAGTTATCAAATGATCCCCTTGAGTGAATGCTTTGGCGACAGGGGGAAGGAAAAACTGACTTTCAACAGAAAAATCAGGCTCAGGGAGGGGCGGCCATCTGCTGCGAGTGGCTGTGGGTGATAGGAGGAAGACAGAAGTAAGACACACTGTGGAAGAGAGCATCACCACCAATCTGAATAGTGGAGCGCTTGGGGACTGGTAATTCTAAACTGAACATAGGTGTGACTGCGAGTGTCAACGGTTTTCTGTCTGTTTTAGCCCCACAAAAGATTGGCAACCTGTCTAAGGTCTCGCCCTATGGCATCCAGAATAGGCCTCTCCACCCCACCTCATGCAACTTTACACTGAATAAGTGGAAAACATGATTGGATGGATGGGTTTTATTAAGCTGGTCAAAGTAATAGCTGAACAGCTGAAACTAAAACACAAGGCCCTACATATACTGATACTATCGTATACTGATAGACTGGATACAAAATGACTCCTCTGTTATATAATTAAGTATTAAACAGGACTGTTTCAGTTAGTTGAATTAACATATTTAGATATAACAAGTGGTGTTGATGAAGGGGTACTTGAGTTAATCGTACAAGCCTGTGGGAGTAAATCAGATAAACAAGGTTGGGAACTACTAGCATAAAGAATGCAGTATTCATATTTGAAAATGAACTTCTGAATGAGCATAGACTACAATGCAGATGGGTCTCACTGTTAAACATCAGAGCAGCAAACTAGTGTAGATTTGTGCTTAAATCCAACAACTTATAGTACATCTGTGCACTCTGGTATTTTGTGTCGCAGGCAGAAAATATCACATTACCTTCTTACACTGTGTAATCGTGTTGGATTTACTCACAAATCTGATGCAAACGGTTGACTCAGTATTTTGATTTTAATTTTTTTTAAATTTTTTTTTTTTGCAGCATGCTTGAATTTTTTTGCATCACTGCCACGTTGTACGAGCGCAGCCTAATCTAATCTGGGTTCTGCTGGCTTCTACGTTTTTCTGAGACATTGAAGAATTAAAGAGGAGATTAAGGTGCGTGGTTTAATCTATAAGGATGTGTTGATTTGTAAGGTGGAAACAGGGATAAGTATGACTTGTGAGCTTATGTACGTGTGTAAGAGTTTCGAGTGTGTGTGTGTGTGTGGATTTGAAGTTTACGTAAGTCTAAGTTTGACGTTGAAAAGTAAACTGTTTCTTTTGAGCCAAGTTTTGTTAACGACTGAGATTCAGACACAAATGCACACATCTACACAAACGCGTGCATATTAAGATGTACCCAGATGCTCCCTTGTACCGTGCCATTTATTCACACTGTGATCTCTCTTGTCTGTTAAGATCAGCTGTCATTCCCTTTGTTAAGGAGGTGATTTATGTGGTAACTGTAAGGCCTGTTTGGCCTCTGTGCATATGCGTGTGTACACGCATGTGTTTGGGTGTGTGCGTAGCCTCGGGGTAGAGCAGCACGACAGCTGTTAGAGCAGTCAAAACGATCAATTTTATCCTGCTTTCCTACCAACCTGACTGAATAGTGGAGGGCTCTGTAAGTGTCTCTTGATGTTGTAGACATCAAATCTAGAAGATCCCTGGCTGGAGTGAAAACAGATATATAACACAATTTTATATACCTGAAAAAGGCAGACCTCCACCTCACCATATTTCTGAAAGTTGTCTGTAACCATTAAAACTTTTCTTGCTACATTTGCAGTCCAAGGTGCTGACTCCATTTTATGATAAATTTTGGGTACTCTGTGTATTTTCCATTTTTATTTTGTAAATTTACACCTCAGTCATAGCGATGGACATGGTGGCAACCGCCTCACAGCCACCAGTCACTATGAAAGAAATCAGTATTCCCTGACTAGTTGTGAGAGGTTGCTGTACAATAGACTGCTAAGCCCCAATCACATAAACCTAAAGATCTAGTGACCCGATGGTAACCACCGGTCACTAGAGAAAAACACATGTTGGTGAGTAGTTGCAGGACTTGCAGCAGTAGGTGAAACTGATGGCAAAGACATTGCACTGAAAACCTCCTTATGATTGCTTTGTTGGTGTTAAGCTAGCAGGTGTTTGCAGGGATGTGGTGTCTTCCATTCAAACTATGGTTGGCCGCTACAATCGGATAGGGATCAAAGAAATCTTAAGCGGGTTTATGATACAGCACCCTCTTTGTGACTGATTTTGCCCAGCAACAGTCAGCAACATCCAGTAACCAATTTCAACCAATTAGGGGATACACATTTACTTAGGTTGTCAACCAGTCTCAAGGCCTGTGTGTCTGTGGGCTTTACAAGACAAAAAATCAAGTAAAAACTGACCATTACTGACTGACTGAAGATGTAGTTAAACTAGTAACATATTCACTCCACCTTTGTCTTAATATCCAGCCTAGCCAGAACTGGCAGATGCACGCAGACCGGAGCTGGCACGCATTCGATTTTCTGATTTGTCACACACAGCTGAGTGTTGCAACACGCGGTGTTACACATCATTGGGCTAGCCTGTCAAACTCCACCAAACATTTTGGTTTCTTTAATTTTAATTTTTCATCTCTTCTTAACTAATTTCTGTCCAGGTTTACACTCCTTCCTTCCTCTCATACTAAATCTGTCTCCAGCTTTCATTCTCTTTGTCCAGCGGTTCGTCTGTTCCCCTCGCTGTTGCCTCTTCCAGCTCTAGCTTCCTCCATCACTCTCTCCACGGGTGTCACCTTACCAGTAGTGTCTTGGTTAATGCCTTTGTTGTGGCATCCAAATCCACCATTACATTAACTTCCTAAAAAAAAAAAAAGCAGACACTTTAAACTGGAGCTTCTACAGCGTCCAACACGCCTCCCTTGCCAACACTTGTGCCAGTGCTCAAAGTGGCATTCTCTTTACATAGCAAGGTGGGACATTTTTCATAGGTGGGGTTCAGACTTGCTCTAATTGCATTTAAGTACACTGTAGTCATGCCCAGATAGTGTAGGACAATTCATGACAAGGGGTTGGCAGTGAACATTTAAAAGCAGTGATGTACTGCCCATGGAGCATTCAGGGATAAATCCTGGCTAGCAGCTGCTCTGTCTGTCTCTTTACCATAGTTGCTTTACTGCAGGACTACAATAGAATTGTTTCTCCAGTCCTTATACAGTTGCACAGGAATCTGACACACTTAGTTTAATGTGATATTGTTCTCCAGCCCCACAAGTGGTTAAATGCACCAAGGGGGACACCTTGTAACTGAGGCAGAATATAAAATGAAACGGCAACTCTAACAGGTGGGCATGAAAGGGGGTCCCCACAGGGCCAAATGGAGAGTAAGAGAGAAAGAGAGAGAGAGATGGCAGTATGATGGATTGATAGAGGGCACGGTTGATGCCAGCCTCTCTTTGACCAGGAGAGGCAGCTGAAACAGACTGTCTCCTCCCCTTCATTTGTGTGTCTGTGTGTGTGTGTGTGTGTTGTTACACTGCTTTGGCAGGGGTGGCACAACCATCTGCCCGGTCCGGGTGTTGCATGTGTGTGTGTGTGTGTGTGTCTGGGGGTGAGACAAGCTGAGATAAACGGGTGATTGAGTGTTTGAGGCTCCCTGGTGTAAGCGAATGGACAATTGGCACTCGCAGCAGCAGCAGCACACACACACACACATTAACAGATTCAGCTGTATGTGTCGGACATTAAGCTATGGTTGACCTTCTTGCTGACAGACTGATTATCAGGTTTGTTCACCACTCGTTCAACCTGAAATTTATGTATTCCTAGTGTATATGAACATTTTACAAGTAACTTGGAAGGTTTGAAAAAGTATCTTAGATGTTTCCCTACAGATATACTGTATATGTGTTTGTGTGTGCGCACAGTGTGGGGGACTCTCCATCTCTGTCTCTTTAAAGGCCTTGTGTGGTGAATAAATATTCCCTCTATGAAGGAGACAGAGCTGCTGTAACATCTGTTGTTGCTGCACCAAAACTGTGTTTCAGCAACTGACACACAGCCAGAAATGGTAATTCAGAGACTGTACACTTGTACTGTTTGGGTATGTGTGCCTGTGTATTTCTCTATTGCTCAATTATACAAGAAGTTAAAAAAAAACACGGAGAAGTGGTTTGGTATAATTCAGACCAAGGAGATTTTGACTTTGGCTTTTCCTAATTTGTCTGGTTAAAGGATGATGTTACAAAAAGAACCAGACTTCCACCAAAACTCTTTCATGGACTGAGGGGAAATAATCTGATGAATTTGTAAGTTTGTTTGTGTCCAAAGAAATCAAGAGTCTCTAATTTTAATGGCAGTTTCATTTTAATGGAGGGAGACAGAATATCAACCAAAAATTCAAAGTAAAAAATTAATTTGTGAGATGAAACATTACTACTATTATTACTTGTGTCTGCGATGATAGACTTGTTCCATTTACTATTGTTTTGATCTGCTGTTTTGCTGCCTGTTTCACAAAAATGATGCTGCTCATGAGCTACATTCTATTTCATTTCACTGTTATTCATATAGCACCAAATCACAAAACTAGTCACCTCAAGGCACTTCATATTTTAAGGTAAAGACCCTATAATGACACATAAAAGCCCAACAATCAAACAACTCCTTATGAGCAAGCACTTGGTGACGGTGGGAAGGAAAAACACTCTTCTAACAGGACAAAACCTCCAGCAGAGCCAGGCTTAATGAACAATATCTTTTGAAATCTCTAGCTATAATGAATGAAAGTACAACTAGCATGATATTACAGGAATTATTATTCAGTTACCTGTAATCCACCTTAAAAGCTTTCTTTGAAGATCAGCATACTGCATTTTTCGCAAGAATGATTATGTGTCTTAATATTTGCATACAAAAGAACTTCCAAACACCAGATAAATAAAGTGTCTCCACTGTCATAAAGCAATTTTGATGTTTGAATTTGTACTGTAAGTTCACAACTCACTTAACAGACACACTAAGATAGCAGAGCACGAACAGCGAGTGGTTGTTCTGTCATTTCATCTCCCGCCTTAATTTACCCCCCCCCCTGATTGAGACAGAGTGAGAGAGAGAAACCACTGAGCAGTGAGAGGAACAGTATCTGGTGTAATCACACTTGTCTGTCTGCAGGCTATTGACTCCCTGGCTAACACAGAGACCCACTGTGTGTGTGTGTGTGTGTGTGTGTGTGTGTGTGTGTGTGTGTGTGTGTGTGTGTGTGTGTGTGTGTGTGTGTGTCTGTAGGCGTGCATGCATCTACTGTAATAAAATGAGCTACTTTCATTTCATTCTGAATATTCACATCACTGGTCTGTGTCGCTGCTGCACCCTCGCTAAAACTCTATTTTTCAAAAGGCTTTGCAGTTAACACACTGGCGACCACATAGCTGTAATTTGATTCGTAATTTCGGTTTACTTTAAACTGCTTTCTGCATTTCATACTTTGCATTTTCTTTGATGTTTCCATCACACAAATGTCCTTAATTTCTTCAGTTTCTCCACTTTTTTTTATTAAAAAATTCCTACTGAAGTAAAAAGTACTTAAACACATGATTCACCTGCGTGGCCAAATTCTCCACATTCTCATCTTTGTCTCCTCTGCTCTAGACTCATTTCGCTTAACCATCTTTCTGTCCCCCTCCCTCCTCCTCCTCCCCCTTTCTCTTCTTTGTCCAACCTCTCTCACTTATCTCCAACCTCACTCCTTCCTTCTCTCTCCCCTCTTCCTACCTGCCAGCTGCTGCTCAGGGCCTCCTGGCTCATACAGTCTTCCCTCACACAAAGGAAAGGATGGAAAACAAGTGCAACAGCTACGATCTCTCTCTTTCTGCCACTCTCTCTCTATTTGTGTCTCGTCCCCGAGGGAGTCTTCATGGTCTCTGATGTCTCAGTCTTGTCCAACGGTCACTCACACTTAAACTATACTGCCTCTCTAACACAAGACCAAACACAGAGCCAGCACCAGCTACAGCTTCAGTCTTGTGACGATCACCGGCTGGCCAGAGCCAGGGCCACTTCGGATAAATCATCCTCATTTGTTATATTACAGCATTGCACCAGTCATTGTTGTGTCTTCAAATTGAAACATTTGTGTAAGTGAACAAGCAAAGAATTTTGTACTTGATGTAACCTTTCCCATTATTTCAAACCTGATGACTAGAAAGTCGTTTGACTCGCCGATGCACAAAAATACAGATTTTTATGTCATAGCCTTTGTGTTGATTGTTGGTTTCTGATGTCCTAAGTTCTGTCCTGCTCTTGTGTTCCTTAGTGTGTCCCTTTCTCCTCTGACTGCTCTTGTTATTATGTCCACCAGTAAATTCACTGGTATCTTACTTTTCCTCTCCCTAGTTTGTAGGGTTTTTGACAGGTTGTTGTGTCTCCTCCCTTCAGCTCTTGCTTTGACCCTTGAGCTCCCCACTGGTGTTCTCTTTGGACGTTCTCAGTTTTACATTTTTGGTTTCTGGACTTGCTTCCTCTTATCTGAAGAGCCCATTGCTCACGGCAAGTGAGTTTTTAAAATAAAAGTGTTTAATTTTAGTAATTTTTCTGTCTTCTATGGAGACTGCAACATGACTTTAAAGTGTAACAGAAATATTGGTCCGTGTGTCTAAGTATGATGAATAAAAATAAGAATAGTGTTAAAGACTGCAGAGGAAAACACTGCTTTCCAAAAAAGTCAGTGCAGCCGTTTTTTCCAAGTTTGCGAAAGATGAACCAGATATTTCACAACATTTTTGTGCACTGATAAGACAAACAACTTGTCTTCCACCTCAACAATCGTAACGGCCATTTGTTCTCACCACCTGAAACAATGTAAGCATTCCTGAAATGACAAATAGGTGTTGTACTCATTTGAAAGAGTGATAAGTTCAACTTTGCGAAGCATGTGGGGTGGCGATAGCACAATCACAGCCAAACCTAGACCAGACTGGACTTTATCTCTGTCTGTGATCATTTTTAAGTTAAGCTATTGTTTACTCTTCTTTACTTTCATTTTAAATTTCTTGCTTGATTACATAAAACAACCAAAAACTACTATAGCTTGAAACACCAAGCTCCTAACCAATCTCAAGCTGACAGCAGCAGTGTCAGTTCGCCTGACCTACACATGCAACCACTGAACGGCTTTCTGCAAGTCTTTGAAACTTACTATTTTAAGTTTTCTGTATTTATTTTCCAAAAAGATGACTAACTTGTTGTTGCAGACCATTTCTATAGTTTGTTTACCAAATGTTAGACACAGTTTGTCGTCTACGTCTTTCTCCTGCCTCTGCACCAGTCTGCATCCTCTGGGGCTGCGATATCGCACTCCGTCTGATTCACACGGCTTATCAGCAATTATCTCCTGTTTTCGAAGGCACAGAGAACCTGAGGACTTTAATAATTCATCACAGCCTTCATCTCGATGTAATCAGATTAATGTAATCCCATTACATGTAATCCATTCCTCTCTTTGTCTGATAAGCTGTATATATGAACTATGAGGGAGTTTTTGGAAAAATTATAGAAACCAGTGGATCGGTTTGACAGTTATCTGTCTTTATGAATGTGCTTGTGTCTGAGTATTTTGTTAACCTTCTACTTCATTCCCAGTTTATTTAACACTATCTATCTATCTATCTATCTATCTATCTATCTATCTATCTATCTATCTATCTATCTATCTATCTATCTATCTATCTATCTATCTATCTATCTATCTATCTATCTATCTATCTATCTATCTAATTCCTCTTATTAACCTCTTGCCCTCGTGCAAATGAATAATACAAGAGGAACTAATTTTGAATTTGACACCAAGGATTACTGGCCTTTAGCTTTACAAAATACCTCCTCCATCAATTATTAAGGGAGCAAATCCAATATGGGAGGCCAGGCTGCACTATCTGGCTGATACAGAGACAGCATGAAAGACAGCTGATGTGAAAACAGACTGATTTACAGAGGCAGACAAGCAGCGAGTTGAAAACAACATAGTCAGGGTACGTTTGGACGATTGTAAATCTTCATACTTCATTCATAAAAAGTGGAGAGGAATTGTTTGCTTTCGCTAACAAAGACAGTGGAGAGGAATACATATGAAGACAGAATTATTAGCCTATAAAAATCTCCTTCTTTTCTCAAGTATTTCCCAAGTGCTGTTAAACCGAGCGAGGGATTTTTTAACACAGCTTTTCAGAACATCCTGCTTTTATTTTGGATACTTACATTATTTTCATTTGCACAGAGAAACAAAGTTATTTCATAAAAAATAAAAACTATCAGGGTCAAAATTATGATATAATGACTAATAGTCATATGTAAAGTCGTTTTGCTGAATAACAGCCTGTTACTATTTGTCGTCTCACATGTCACGTCTTTAGCACATCTCTCAAGCTCCTCCAGATTTGATGGGCGTTTGGCGTGGACCTTGGTCTTTATGTAACCTGACAGATGCTCAGTGGGATTCACGTCACGGCTTTGTTAAGGCCAGTCTGTCACTTTCACTTTGGCCTTCTGGAGGTAGTTCTTCACCAGGAGCATGTTTTGGGTCACTGTCGTGTTGGAAGACAAAGACCCAGTTTTGCTGCTCACTGCTTTTCTTTCAGAAATCTTCACATATCCTTCACGATTCCCTCAAACTTGATGAGATTCTCAGTTTCTCAAGCACTAAAGCATCCCCACAGAATAATACTCCCACCACCATGTTCTTTGGGTTGTACAGGTCTCCGTTCTTTCTCCAAACATTAGCAGTATCTGGTTTGAAGGTGTCTGTTTTGCAGAAGTGGTCTTTAGAAACAACTCTCACTAATTTTCTTCACAGAGTCTTTGAAATCTTTCACTTCCTACCTCTGCCAGGCTTGTTCTGTGCCCAGTGGCTCTCTTTGAATATCTCGATGATGCTTCTCACTCTTGACACTTGGAAATGTTGTTATAACTTTGTATATCCATCTCCTGCTTTGTGAGCATTAATATTTTTTTCCTAAGTCTAAACTGATTTCTATTGTTTTTAGCATCCTTTCTCAAATGACAAATGAAACCCTTGCTGAAGTTTTTATACCGTGTCTAAATTGGATATTAACCCTGAAGGGGTGGGGGACAGACAGACAGACAGATGATGGATGCAATCTTATGATTTTTATATTGTTTTATTATGTTGGTTTTTTGTGTGTTTTTTTTCAAAGCTTGTTCGTAGCCACAGCTGAGGGGTTGAAGAGCTGAATACATCTTGTGAACCTTTCTTACACATTAGTGTATAGAGAGTGGACGGGAAAGCATGGAGAGAGTCAGGGGGCATACAGAGAATAGTCTGGAGCAACCTTTAACCCAGGCATATCATTCACCTGCTCCACCAGGTGAGCTGTAACAGTGCCCAATATGGGATTTGTTTTCTTTCTTTCTTTTTAAAATCCAGAGAGTTTATGCTGCAGTTAATAAGAATTTGAGATGAAAATGAGAATTTGTCAGGTCTCTCTGAATGGAGGCTCACTTGAAGACCTCCACATAGTGGGTTAAAGCAGTCTCAGCTAACCTGTTATAAGGTGTGTTTGCAGTAATTATAAAAAAAAAAAACAAATAATAGTGGATATGATATGTAAAATTGGATGAGGCATCAAATACCCCCACATTTAGGGGGATTTCCTGTCAAGAAGCTAATTACTTCCAAACACAGAGCGCAAACGCATCCTACTACTTGAATAGATGACCTTTGCTTGCAGTGGAGTAGTTATTTATTTATTTATTGACTCATTTACATTTCACCTTTTCTCCTTTCTAAATACTTGAAAGTTGAATGTCAAACATGACTGGAAAGGGGTGGGTTGTTTAACCTGCTCTCTGCATGAAGTATTTTCCCAACCCTAACCCCCCCACACCCCCACACCCCCACTAAAACAACTTGTTGTGAAACACTTTGAAGCAGAGCATAGGACAAGCTAAATGTGATCTGCATGGGACTGGTGCGTGAGTATGATGTGGTGCGAGGATTACTGGCGCTAATACCAGGTGTTAGAGAGCAATCACCCTACCCATACACACAAACACACACACACGTCACAGCCCGTCTCCAAGCACCTCAGCTCTCCATCAGCACACAGATAAGACAAACACTGCACCCACGCACAAAATGTGTGACTCACCACGCGCGCGCACGCACGCACACACATTCAGGTATGCACGAACACGCACACCTGTGGACTCGCACAAACATATTCAGATAGAAAAGCGTGCAGACATCATCGTAAGCGTGCACACACAAGCACACACAAGCGCGCACGCATACGCACATATCGCAGTGCATTTACAGAGCTGGCTGGCTGCCTAAGCTGCTAATTACAGCTGTGTGTGTGAACTCTCACTCTCAGTGACTGAACAACCCAATATTAAATGAGACCGAGAGAGAGAGAGAGGGGGAGGGAGAGGGGGGGAGAGAGAACCTCAGGGTAGTTCCTCCATAATCCATATTTAATGGCTTATTATGGTACAGCTTGTGGTTGTGTTCTGCTTGTGTTTTCATTACGCCGATTAAAGGGATATTTACAGAAATCTTCTGTTCTGTAAATAGTTTTGTATGTACGTTATGATCGTCCTCTCACTGCACAGCCTTTGACCTTCAGGCCCTTTTTCTGCGATATAGAGTCAGGAAGAGAATTGTACCGCTAAAAGCACTTAAGCCACAAAGTAGACTGAAACTAGCAGCTAAGATGAAACGCTCCATTCAGAGGATTACAGAGACCGTACAAATAATTGAACTTTACCTCATAATCTCCGTCAGAGATTGCTGAGATGTTAAAATCACTTACAGAGTCAAAAACCAGAGTAGGGTCACAAGTTCAATTCAATGTAATACAATTCCTGAAATTTTACTTAAATAGCACCAAATCACAACAACAGTCGGTTCAGTTTTGTAAGGTAAAGACCCTACAATTATACAGAAAACCCCAATAATCAGATGATTACTCAATCAGCAAGAATTTGGTGACCGTGGGAAGGAAAAACTCCCCTTAAACAGGAAGAAACCTCCATAAGAACCAGGTTCAGGGAGGGGAAGCTGTGACTGGCTGGAGGTGAGGGGAGGAAGACAGGACTAAGACATGCTGTGGAAGAGAGCCAGAGATTAATAACAACTGACTAAATGCAGAGAGGTGTGTAAACACATGGAGCGTGAAGAAGAAGGTGCATCATGGGAAGTCCCCAGCAGCATAGGCCTATTGGAACATGTAGGTCTAGGCTCCTAAATCCAAACTGGGAGCTGGTTCCACAGAGGAGATACCCGAGGAACCACAAGTAAACCAGCAGTCTGAGATCAAAGTGCTCTTTTCAGGTGGTCTTTAAGAGAAGATGGACAACACCTTGTATGTGAGCAGAAGGGATTTACGCAGCACTTTATAATAATGTCACACTCCTAAGCATTAGTAAGGTATTAGCTTAATTAATTCATTTATGTATCATTACTCCTCCTTATCTGTATTTATAAATGGCATACTATGTTTATGCATGGTGTAATTATGTTTAGACATCACTGCTAGTAATAATCATAATAATAATCTTAGTCATAATAGTATATCTGTGTTTATAAATGGCATACTAAGTGATGTTGAGTAATATTATATAAATGATGGATTAAGCACTTGTTAATACCTTACTAATACTATAATAGTGTGACATTATTATAAAGTGCGAAAGGATTTTAAATTTGATAGATGGATTTAACAGCGAGCCAGTGAAGAGAAGTCAGTGTAAAAGAGATACGCTCTATCTTTCTAGTCCCTGTCGGCACTCGCACTGCAGCATTTTGAATCAACCTCGTGGTTTTTCACGTTTTTAGGACAATCTGATGATAATGAATAGTCCTGGTGACATTTTTTTCTGGTTTTCATACAGAAACACCTCAACGGACTTACATACAGTCTCTCCAACAAATCTCTTTGAACTGAATAACTGAATACCTCCCAAATCGCAGCTGATTTGTACAAAAACAGTTCTGTTTGCTCTGTTGTCTTATACCAAATACAAAGTTTTAATGTATTTTTCCATTCTTTTATCGAGGATGACGTGGGAAAACACAAATATTTCTAAACATTAACCAAATGTCCTTCACTATTTACCCTTTCTCCACCCAACCTCTGCAACTTTTATTTTGAGTACAATATTCTGATACTTTTGTGAGATGAGCAATAAAAATTATACGTTGATGTTGAAAGCATAGCAAGAATGATAAGTGACTGAAGTAATTAAATGTAGAGCAGAAGAGAGGTTTATCCTTGAGGTCAGGACACAGTAGCTGTTTGTGCCTATTCTGACATCAGACTGCCTGACAGACACGCTGTGACCCCTATGACACGTGCACGGTTTGGTTTAGATGACTTCAGTTTTATCTGGCCTTATCTGTGATTAGTTCAGCCCTTCAGAAAGGTCTTGAATGGACATTTTCCATGTTAGAAGGAAAACTGAAAACCAGTGGGAACGATTGCCTTTCTCCTACATAACTATCAGACCACCCAGCAGCATTTATGACAAAGACTAATGAAAAAAAAAGATTACAAGTTGAGTCACATTAAACAGTAAGCATCAAATGGTGACTAATCTGAGAAATGTTAGCTAGTCTTTGTAAATACCACAGCAAGGGGAGTATTAGGCAACATACTTGCTATCCAAGCTACTCCTTGCAGAGCAACACTAAATACATTTCATTAAGCCACCAGACCAGATCACATTAATGATGTATTACTCTTGAATGCACTGAAAAATCACCCAATAACATTTGACGTTGCACTCCATGTCCCATGTGCTAAGTATTCCACAAGTTCTGACCATTAAATACTGCATAGAGATATTGATGAAATGTTATACCCACTGACGGTGAGGGTAGCATCGTGGTTTAGGCCTGTGTATCCAGGCTACAGTTGCTTGTTACGTGTTCCAAAGTAACTTGTTTCTGTGTCACATACACTCTTAAAAAGCTTCACAACAGACAGATGAGGGTGGGTCATTAAGCGTGACATCAAGAGTGACTTCAGTTCCTGTTGAGAAAAACAGTAGAGAGACAACTTTAGAGTGGTGACAAGAATGTGACAGCCAGGTCAGAAACACCCATCCCCACAACAACAACTCTTTCCAAGTGCGTGCAAAGCTGGCAGCGAAGCAGACCCAAAATGACGTTAAAGCTCAGTGTATGCTGACCCCACCCAACGCAGTGATGAGCAGTCAGGCTTGCAGCATTTCTACCTGCACATGTTTGTACAGTACAATTGCTGCAGTCACAGCATTTTTCTGTGGGTTGCTCATTCGGCTGATTTTAACTTAGTTGCTGGATTTGCATTAAAACTAAAGAGTCTAGGCCTTTACACACCGGACATGCAAACATTGTGTGAATATTTCTTGTGTTAAAAATATTTCTCTGACTCATCCATTCTTAATGCAGTTCTTCGCAGCCAACCATGTAATAATTCTGGGCAATCAGATCGCTGCATTTGTCAACAAGTGCACTTGTAGCTCAAAGAAAGAACTGGTGCTGAATATGCGTGGAAATAATAAAATAATTATTAAACAACTCAAACTGCCATTCTGAAATATGCACAAAGTGGCTGTGACAAAGCTTCAATTTGGAATACTTAATTTAAAGGTGTAAAGGCCTTAAGACTGTACTCTGTAATTTATCGTGTTACACTGAGAGTCCATCTCAGGCCGTAACAGAAATATAAGGAGTATAAGATAATAAAGAAGAAGAAGAATCAGTCAAGTATTCTGGAGTGATAACTCAAAATCCTGATCTTAATCCAATAAAAAGCCACAAGCTGGGATTTCATGTGAGGAAAACCGCCAGCATCCCAGAATTAAAGCCACTCTGTACAAAGCATTGAATTCCTCCGTGGCCATGTGCAGGACTGATCACAAGTGTTTATTTGCAGTTACTGCTGCACAAGGGCGTCACACCAAATACTTTAAACAAAGGTTCACGTGCTTTTGCAATTCACAGGTTTGTAATATTGGCTAGATAAATAAATCAAATGTCTCATGTTTAATTGGGTTCTCTTTAACTACTTTGGCCCTGGCTTCACACACTTTGTCCACTATGAGTGAAAACTTGCAGTTGTTCACTCTTTCCAGTATTTCCTAATTACTTTGTCAACACTCAAACTATCTGCATGCATGCCTTGGTGTGTTAATGTGTGTGGGCTTTTTGTGTGTTTGTGTGTGTGTGCGTGTGCATGTGTTGCTGTGCCCTGGTTAGCCAACTAACCCTCCAGGTTGCTTCACACCTGTGGAATTTTCCAACTTTTCTTCCACCATGCCTAATGTTGTCTGTTTTCAATACATTTTTTTATCATTTCTAAAAGAAGCATATTTGATTTTCGAAGCCCTCATGCTGTCTAAAGGCTGTGCAATGTTATTCACTGCAGTAAGGAATGAATAAAAGCGGAAAATAATTGTCTGCTCGTGGCCAGAGATTGTTTCAATAATTTCATCACAGTTCATGACAATACTATTTTTAAAAAATGCAGTTTGAAAATAAGGAATTTTTTTCCTACAACCCACCAATGCTAACAAGCTCAGCTCTGCAGAGATTTGTTAACATCTTTTATCTTATTGTTTAGTTTTAATTCCTACAACTTACTCTAAATTGTCAAAGCTTCTATAATTTAGAGAATTAAAGTATCCTGCTTGAATATGGAGGCAAAGTTTACATATTTGGGGTAATTAACAGCTAAGGCTCCATATAACTCTTAAGCAGGAAGCAGAAACAGGACTTTAGATAATTAGAAATATTTCTAAAGATTATAATGTCTCTATTAGCCAAAGTTTGCAAACATGTTCACCGCATTCTTCAATAGCATCTTTTTTGTCCTGTCGCCCTCCCCTTACTGTCATCTGAACGCGGCAGATGGCTGCCTCTCCCTGAGCCTGGTTCTGCTGGAGGTTTCTTCCTGTTAAAAGGGAGTTTTTCCTTCCCATTATTGCCAAGTTTTTGCTCAAAGAGGGGTCACCTGATTTGGGGGGTTTTAAAGCACATTGAGGCAACTGTTGTTTTCATTTGGAGCTATATAAATAGAAATGAAATGAAACTGAATTAAATATAAGCTTCATTAGTATTTACTTCTTTCACTGGATAAGTCAGCCATACGGAAGAATATTCAGTACTGAATACTAACCTGGACTGTATGGAAGAGGCAGAAAATGAGAGAAACAATAGTAGCTATGGTTGGTTTTCAGAACTTGGTCATCAGACCTGCAAATCTGTTTAACTACAGTTGGACCTAGGCAGACTCTTCATACTTATACAGGAATAGAGGAAGTTCAGGTAACTTTTATAAGTTTTGTGTGCTGTAGCAGAAAAAAGAAACGACCACAAACTTTATTTATTTAGATTTGATAAACTGTAAACTGGAATCTTGCATAGCATACTCTATATTGACAAAAGTATTCACTCGTCTGCCTTCACTCGTCTGCCTTCACACACATATGAACTTGAATAACATCTCATTCTTAATCCACAGGGTTTAATATGATGTTGACCCACCCTTTGCAGCTATAACAGCTTCAGCTCTTCTGGGAAGGCTTTCCACAAGGTGTAGGAGTGTGTTTGTGGAAATTCTTGACCATTTTTCTGGAGGCACATTTGTTTGGTCAGACACTGATGTTGGACGTGAATGCCTGACTCTCAGTCTCCAATCTAATTAATCCCAAAGGTGTTTTAGTGTGTAGTCATGTTGCAACAGGAAGGAGACCTCACCAAACTGTTCCAACAAAGTTGGGAGTCCAAAATTTATGTCCAAAATTGGTATGCTGAAGCTTTAAGAATTCTTGTCAGTGGAATTAAGGGGCCGATCCCAACTCCTGGGAAACAACCCCACACGATAATGCCTCCTGGCCACGGAATTGACTGAACACCTGAATTCACTGATCTGGATGGATGAGTGAATATTTCTGGCAAAATAGTGTATACCATCTAATTTATTTTAAAGGGATTTCTTGAGTACTTTTTGGCTTGATACATGACATGTTGCTGAAATTTTGTTTTTTCTGGGAAATGTCCTGAAAACCAAAAAGAAAACTTTTTGCTAATAAAAGGCTGCATGACAATATTGTACTAAGCAATTAAGTGGAGGCTAAAATGGTAAATGGTGTAAATTCTGCATTTGTATAGTGCTTTACTTAGTCCCTAAGGACCCCAAAGCGCTTTACACTACATTCAGTCATTCACCCATTCACACACTGGTGACGGTAAGCTACATTGCAGCCACAGCCGCACTGGGCCCTCTGACCACCACCAGTAGGCAAACATCTTGCCCAAGGAAATTTGGCATGCAGCCTGGAGCAGCCTGGGATTGAAGCACCGACCTTCTGGTTAGTGGCTGACCAGCTCTGCCACCTGAGCTACAGCCACCCCTGATTGGTATTGATTGGTCTGCAGTACTATGGTGAATTTACAGTCATGCACTATGTTGGATTGGTACAGAGCAGATATGATGCTCATGGTCAGTGTTAGGTTACATCAGGGGTAGCAGACTGCAAATTAAACTGATGATGCTGATTAGATTCACTGCACTATTTAGAGTTAGCAGTTAGTTATGTCTTGTTGAATTCAGTTAGCTAAATCCACAAAGAGCACAGGTCAGCTGCTCACAGCCTCTTCACAAAGAAAATCTCCAGGAACTCACAACTTATTATTCTTAGAATTATTCATTCTTTTCCCCAAGGTACACCACTTTCATTTTAACCCATGACTCTACTCATTTTCTGTTTCAATGTAGAGGCAAAACTTCTTTACTCAAGTATCTGTACTTCTACTTAAATCATGCATGAACTTTTGCCAACACTGCTTTTCCTTTTATCTAGTTTACACTTAATGCTTTGGTTTAATCACTTAACATCCCCATGTTGCCAGCGACCTGTATAGGTTTCAGGGTTTTGGGTTTAGGTACATATCAACCTTTTACATGGAATTTTCACCTGTATGGTCAACCCTAATGGCAGTCTTACTCTAAATCCATGTTTGTTTGTTTTTAAACCAACTTTTATTTGAAGAGTAACATCTTTTAGTGTCTGAAATCTTTTTTGGTAAGTTGCTACCTTAACCTAACCCAAACCCCTAAGTGTTTCACAGGTCACCTGGTGGAGGTTGGAAATTGCATCTGGATTTTTAAATTGTGCATTATGAATGCACAAAGTCCATACCTATAGTAAAAGTAGAAAAGGAAAATAAGAACTACACAGTGTGAGTGTGTTTATGTACAGTGCAAACGCGGATGAGCCGTTCCTTCCCCTGATGCGCCAGCCTATGTGTGTTTGCAAGCATGCATGTCCCTCCATTATGCTTACTGTGTCTGTTTTGGAGTATCCTGTCTGCATTTACGCATGTGTGTGAGACCAGAATAAGTCAGGGTGAGGTGCTGACAGATAAGGAAGGTAAAATCTGAAGGGTTTTCCAGATGACTGCATTCCCTGATGGCTCACACTGATATAATAGTATAATGACCAGACTAAGCAGGTCAGAAAACAGGCAACATTGTACACATTTATGAAGAATGCTACAGAACACCCCCACGTCGGGCTTGGGTGTTAAATAATCCAGACTAAAATCTGCGGAAATATGTGGCACAGCTTAAAGCTGCAGCTTTAATTTTTACATTCTGGCATTTTAGGCACCTATCAGATGAAAACCATGATAATAGCGTTTCCCTCGCTATTCTGGGTCAGCACTAGCAGGCGAGTCCATAACTCTCAGTTCATGCTGCTCCGTGTTTTGCTGTGCCTCGATTTCGTAGTCTTATAACACTGGCAATGTTCATGAAACTACTTAAATCTTTGTTAGCTTTTCACCATTTTTAAAAGAAAAAGAAAAAAAAATGCCTGCAAACAAAATCTCAGCTAAAGCTGTTTTACTTGTATTGTGTTTTCAGGCATATGAGTCACCAGTACATCGAGGAATCTCTGAAACCACAGAGCAACATCAGTGTGAGACACTGCATCTAGGATACACAGCTGCTCCGATATGAAACTGCTCCTTACTTTACTTTATCAAAGTTTTCGAATTTTTTTAATCTGCACATGTTGGATTCACTGCGACCGCTGCACAGATTGACAGCTTCAGCAGAAAGCAGTTCATTCTCTAGTTCAAATCCAGTGTCACAGGAATTTTCCAACTTCAGAAAAGTGTAAACTGGCAATTAAGGATTGAACCTTTTGTGTCAAGTCTGGGCCAGCTGCTGTGAGTGTGCATAAGTGTGTGTCTGTGCATGAGGAAGTGCTGGGGATGAGGCTCTGTCAGCAGGCAGGATTAGACGCAGAGCAGCTTCAACAAGAAGAACCTTTTCAGTCCTTCTCTTCAAAGAACCTCAACTGAGGCGTGTACGCTCACACAGCCAACCTTCCTGCACTGTTTGACACTCGGTACGAGCAAATCAGTGTTCACACTGGGCACAGCACACCTGTTGGCGTGTGTGTGTGTGAGTGTGTGTGTGTGTGTGTGTGTGTGTGTAAGCCCTCCTCCAGCAGCAGGGTTTTAGAGAGTACTTTTAGAGATCAGAGGTTTCTCAGGGCGATAATACTGCAAACTCCACTCCTTCCCTCCCAACCAAACCAAACCAAATACACCTGAAAACACTTGCACAGGTGTGTGTGTGTGTGTGTGTGTGTGTGTGTGTGTGTGTGTGTGTGTGTGTGTGTGGCAGGGGGAGGGTGGGGGGGCAGGTAAGGAGGAGGGAAAGGGGTGTGGAGGGGAGGGGAAAGTGAACACAATCATTTGCTCTTATATGAAAACAAACACACGCAACCTCGTTCTCATATCTCATATTCTCTCTCTCTTTCTCTCTCTCTCTCTCTCTCACACACACACACACACACACACACACACACACACACACACACACACACACACACACACACACACACAATACAAGCACACACATTGATCCAGGGCTGGCAGGCAAAGGATTACAGCTCTGTGGTGCAGCTTAGCTTCGATGCGAAATGTTAGGAGGCCTTGGACTGAACTTCAAGACTAATTCAATAATTACAGCTGTTATGAGCAAGACGACCGGGCAGGCTTTCTGCCAGCCTCCTGACCTGTCTGTTTGAGGAACATGTCTAACAGCTTGTCTGTCTCTCTTTTCCTTTCTGATCTACACTTTGAACTGCATGTCTGTCTCTCCCTGTACCTCTCCTACGTACTTATTAACGTTTGCACTTTACAAAATGTTACCTTCTTATTCATATACAACCCCACTTCCAAAAAAGTTGGGAAGCTGTGCAACATAGAAATAAATGCAATGATTTGAAAATCTCATGAACACAGAAAGCATATCAAATGCTTTAACTGAGTAAATGCACCATTTTAAATAAAAATATGAGCTCATTTTAAATTTGATGACAGCACCATACCTTAAAAAAGGCTAAAAAAGTAAATGTTACTAAAAAGAAACATTTTACAGCTAATTAGCTTAATTGGCAACAGGTCAGTAACATGAGTGCCTATAAAAACAGCATCATCATTCTCATCCTTTCTCAGAATAATGCATAATGACCATAATGCATAAAACTGAGGTTGAATATCTCATACTAATAGTAATACCATATTCTACAATTCTGGAGAAATCTCTATGCACGAGGGACGAGGCTGAAAATCAGTACTGGATACTTGTGATCTTTTGCCAATCATTTCAAACATGCACGGTTCTGTCACGGAAATCACTGAACCAGTCAGACCCACCTGCTTTTCTCAGGCGCTGTAACCATCTGACTTCCTTTCCACCTGTAAACCTGCCCTTTTTTGACCTTTCGATCAACCAGTCTGTCCAGACTGTCTGCCTGTCTAGGGAAATGCCTGTCTGCTTTTTTTTTTTTTTTTGTAACCCTATCTGCCTTTTCAGTCTATCTATTTTCCTCAGAATATTGTCATACCAGCTTACAAATTAATAAATGCTGGCTATGCACAGAGCTAAAGTGGCTAGTGAGCTAGTGGAAGAGTGTTACCTGCCAGTCTTATGAAAGCGCAGTTAGCAGTACTGCATGCTTGCCATGGCCAACTCTCTTTCCCATGCATGTGTGTGCTTGTGTAAGCATATATATATGTGTGTGCTCTGGCTGTTATCAGGTCACACAGGGTTTAGTGCTTGGCTGCGAGAAACCCGCTTGCGCTGTAGTTGCTGTGGCAACATAATATGTAGAACATGCTGACGGTTTTTGAGCTCCACCCCCACCACAGGCCTCACCTGGTCCAATACTTTGACAAAGTTTGAACGCAATCTGGAGCTGACCACGCTCAAATAGCATTTATTTATAGGTCTAATGATCTCATCCAGTTTACCACATACAATACACTCCCACAAGATGATGACAATCAAGGGAAGCCTTCTGAAAATGACTAATGGCTTGCCTAACCTTAAGTGAAAGGTCACCCACTGTGTCATCAGTCTCACGTTTGTTAACTAAAGCATGAAACTCTTTTGTAATCCCAAATTGCAGGCATTTTTGTCACTGCTGTAGGTCTGCTGCCACAAATGAAACAGCAAAATGTCAAGAAACACTACGTTTCACTCAGTAATGATATAAATGATTATAGTGTAACATTACATGAGGTTTCAAACAGTACATAAAAGGAAAGGATATGAATGTAAACAAGTAATCAATACAGTGGTTTCAGGTGTGCAACAGCATTTATAATGACATGCCTTGCAGACCTTTCAGCAAAGACTGTTAACAGAGAGGTTTCCAAACCAAAGTTAACTCTGATGCTAATATTCTGTCAGGTTCTCAGAGGTGGGCCGTAGTATTCAAAGGACAGTTAGTTTCTTTCTAAAGTCTTAGGACGTAAAGCTGTAAAAATATATATTCTTGGTTTTCTTGTTTTTCTGAAGGATCCAGTCAATCACATAAAGCATTATGACCGCCTGCCTAATGTTGTGTTAGTCTCCCTTTTGCTGCCAAACCAGCTCTGACCCATAGATGTATGGACTCCACTAGACTTCTAAAGGAGTGCTGTGGTATCTGATTGGTATGCCTTGTTTTTCTTGTGTGTTTTCATTAATTATAAAATTTGATGTGACTTTGCTATAATCTGCCTTGATTGCACTTTATATGTTTGGTGTATTGATGTTCATTAACATGTGTTAAATAAATAACATTCATATTTTATATAAATAAAGCAAACGTTTTAAATTGGATAGTTAATTTACACACCTGAAACTTCTAATAACTAACAGTAAAGCAAAGGTGTGTGACAGTTTGGATTAGACAAAATTATAATTTCTTTTGTAAGCTTTTCCATAGTACAACAAGCCAAATTTAGTATAAAAGTTTATTTTTTAAAATATGTAGTCTAATTAATGTCAGTGTCCATAATTATAGACTAAAGTGTGTTTGTTGCAGGGATAATAAACACAAAAGACTTTATAGTGCAGTACAAAAAAATCACACACACACAAGTCTCTGACACTATGTGATTGGGTCCCAGTTTGTCTGCATGAAAAATGCTTCAAGGACAAACAAAATACACTGGCAGCGATCTGGGAAAAAAAGAGGAAGTGCCACAGTGATGGAAGAAAGTGTGAGTGTAAACCACACAAACTATCTTCAGCTATAGAGATCAGCTAGTCCACATCAATTTCTGCAACACTGCCTGTGCACAGTGTTCTACTGTGCTCCAAAACAATTGCTAGCAGAACCCGAACTGAGGTCATGGAAAACCTGGTACATAAACAACAGCAAAAGTATAATTCAGCTGACACTGTTTGTGTTATTACAGCAGCTTTGTGGTCTGTGCATGTGTGTTTATGTAAGTGAGTTCCTGCAAGTGTGGCTTTGTGTGTGTACATCCATCGCCTGGGTCTGTGTTCAGGGCAGTGCGTGTGGATGCTATGTATATGCATATATATATGAATGTGCGTGTATGTGTGTGTGGGTGTGCAGTTTGTGTGTGTATGAAATCAGATGAGCTCATTGTAGCACTATGAATGGTAATCATACAGCCTCCTCTCAGCAGCCGTGTGTAACCTACTGAAACCCAAACAAGAGATGAAGTGTGATAGTACACACGGACCTCACACACACATACACACACACACAGTAGCTATCATAGGAGATGCAGAGCTATTGTGGAACTTGAACCCTCATGTCTCACTGCCAGGTGAGCTCATGTTTTGGCCCAAATAAGAGAGAGAGGGAGGAAAAGAGAGAGAGAGGGAGGGAGAGAGAGAGAGAGAGACAGAGAGAGAGAGGAGCAGGTTGAGGGGATGAAACAAGGACAGTAATAAATACAGGAGCAGTGATACTGTAATCTTATATCAGTTCCTGCGCTTTTCGGTCTTCACAAGACTCAGTTACCATGTGTGCCACTGCACAAATAGTAAATACAAGGATAGGTGCACAGACCACCAATGAAAATAAGTCATTTCCACTGGTGTATACAACACCTATTGAAGGTAACCAATGCAGGAACCAATGCAGGGATTGCTGCACCACTCTTCTCTGTATCTAAGCAGACTTTCCCATTGGTTTGTTTTTAGCTTGTCAGGCCGAAGGACAGATGAGCTCAAGCCTTGGCCAGGCATCCATTCTCTGTCCGCCTGTCCTGTTCCTTGAGTTGGAGCAATGCCTCTCCCACAGTATTGTTTGGATTTGAAACTGGCACACAATGATCACCGACAGGGCCATTACCCAAACTGTACTCAAGGTTGGGGTCAAGGTCACATGGATGTTTTACGGGCACTTTTTGTACGTTCACTTGTTTTCATTCTTTTTATGGACATGTAGCCATAATAAACTTAAAGACTTACACACTTCTCCTGGCAGATTATTGCTTTGAAGTTACCACATTACTCACGGATAATCCAAAACCTCCCAGAATGTATTATTGTTATATTATCACATGACATGAAAACAGCCATTGCTGGAATATTTCTGCTTTGGCAGGGATGGCGTTAAAGACTTTCCACTTTACTTTGGTGGTGAACAAGTTATTCCTGGGTGCGACTGTTTGCACCCATTTTTCTTATCTGTGGTTCTTAATTCTCATTGGTAAAATCTTATTTTGCTGTTGCAGCAGATAGTAAATTCCTTCAGGATTGGTCATTTGTATGATGGTGTAAATCAAATAGACTTGCATATTAATGAGTACTAAATAACCTGTATGTACAGTTACTAATAGGACCATAGAGAACAGAGACTGAGATGAACTGATGGATGCCAGTTAGCTCACTGGTTGAGCAGGCAATCATGTGCCGCATAGCTGATATCCAGTAGTTGGGGTTCAAGTTTTACCCGTGGCCATTTGCTGTGTGTCTTTCCCCACTTTTCTGTCTAACTTTTACTGCTCCACTATCCAATAAAAATGAAAATGCCCCCCAAAAATTCTTAAAAATCTGTGACAAAATGATTTCAGCTCGGCACAGAAGTAGAATAAATGTTCCAAATCTTGTATTCAGAGTCTGAACTAAGAACATATGTCCTACCACAACTGCTTTTACCTACATTTAATTTAACACCTGGTCATATTTAATTTGAATACAATGCAAACCAACATATATGACTGAAAATAAGAAAAATCCTTACAGGTTCTGTTTAAATTGGATATACCTGCTGATGTTAGACTTCTGACTTCTACTGCGAATACTTCCTGGTTCACAACAAGGACCAACCTTTCATTTCTTAACATGCCTGTTTGTTTGTAGTTCTAATTTGGAACCAGAATTAAACTGGTTCTGCATACTTGAGTACGCTTTGTGCGTAAGTATTGTTCAGCCTTATTACCGGATGTAATTTTAAAACCTCAAGGAGGAGCTGCACAGTGGCTACGCACTCATTCAAAGTCTGAGAAGGCGCTCCTCATAATCACAGAGGTGGTAAAACCCCACAGGTGTTCTTATTTGTGTTGCTTGGTTAGACCACTTCTTAGGCCCATGTGTTCCGCATCGCCATCACTCTCCTGTTACTCCTATTACTCCTGTTAAAGCAGGAAATCTTACACCTTAATCATTTGTACTGGCACAGTCGGTCGGCTAAAACACGGCTTAGCACTGAAAACTTAAACCCGAGCAAAGGACTAATGAGGCAGACTTACTGAGGACACCTGTGTGGCTGCACAGGGATATGTGAAGGCAAGGCAAAGCAGGTTGCTTTAGAGACTATTTAGATGTAAAAGTGACCTTTAATAATAATTAATTTTTTATTTTTATAAACGTCTGCCTGACAACTACACACACACACACACACACATACACACACTAAAACACAGACACACACACTCAGTAGCATGCACCATGACCCCTTTGAGACCCTCAAACCCCTAACATTCCCAGTTAACCCTTGCTCTCTAACCTTGTGCTGTAAACAGGTGGAAGCTGGGGATGTAGCTTCAGGAGGAGGAGCTATGTAGTCATTCTAAATGTGGTCATGTGGAAAAATGCCACAGTTCGTCTTTGTGCTTTGATCATTACATGTGCATACTGACAGCTCGAGAATGCATTCCTGTTTAGCTTCCAGGTGTAATTGCTGTTAATTTGTGAAAAGCAGAGGTTTGAATTCACTGTTGAACCCATGTAAAGAAGAGGAAAAGCAATAAGGGGACTGGATGTAAAAGAAATGCATTTGCTGCAGCTACTCTGTCTAATTTAAATCTTTACTTTCTGAGCAAAATAGCCCAAACTGCACAGAAGCCTGCAGCATAAGCCTCACTGTGAGTGTAGCTAAGCATGCAAGGGACTCAGACTGTTGAAGTAAATAGGGTAAAAACAGGTTTTTAGCTCGTCACTGACAAATAAGTGGTTTTAAGTGGTCAGAGTGTTATTCATACTTGGACAATATTGTAATTTGTGGCTACACCGCTCCTTTAAGGGACGAGAGAGGAACTGGGGTGAGAGAAATGACCGAGGGAAGACTGGAGTTAAAGAAAAAAAGAAAGGAAAAAAGAAGCAATGGAGGGCAGTCACCTGCGGTGTGGGAATGGACCAGTGCTCTCCACAGGGGTTGGTGGTCTCCTGCCCCCCCACTCCCTACCCTACCTCACACCCACCCAACCCCACTCCACTTACCTCATTGCCCCCTCCACCCCTCATCCTACTTTTTGGATGCAGCTGCAGGATGGGAGGAAGACAAGGAGAGGTGGATGGGTGCAAAGTGAAGGAAAACAGGAACTTAAAAATTGTAACAAACACAAATTATGTAATATTGGAAGGGTGTGTTTGGTCATCTTATTTAGACAGGTACAATGTTTCGAGTGCGAAGAACACAACTTCTATATGATCCTCATGTTTTGTGGCTAAATATGTTTTCTGTCACTGACAATTTGCTCCAAATGTGTTGGAAGAAATCTGGGTGACAACACACAAAACCACACATGATGCCCTCATTCCTCTGGGCAGCTGCTTCCAGATGACCCCCAGCAGCTAGCTGTCACTGGACATCTGCGTCACACATAGACACACATGCATGCATTTGTGGGCCTGTGCATGTACGTACAAGTGCGGTGGGCTTTTTTCTGCTTGGTTAGGATTCTGTGACAAGTATTTGAAGCATCTCTGAGCAACACACACACTCACAACCATTCACACTAACCACAGGGGATGGACAGACAGATGTACAGTATGTCTGTGTGTGTCTGTGTAGATGATGTTAATGATGAGAGAAAGAGTTGTGTTGCTGCAGTGCCGCCGAAATCACGGCCCATGACCCTCCACTAACAAACACGTGCACAGAAAAAACAGAAAAAACGCACTACAAAGCACATCACAGTTTACTTTAAGAGATATTGTATAAAATTATATATAAAGTTCAGTATTAAATTATAATTAATTATATCAAATGATGTAAAAGATATAAATGATAGAAAATAAATTAAGAGCTGGGTGTTCTAGTGTTCTTCATAAGACCACCAACCACCAAATTCTTTAAAAGGAAGGAAATATTGCAAAAAGGCAAAAGTGTGTGTGTGTGTGTGTGTGTGTGTGTGTGTAAATTTCCAGAGTTAAGTTTACTTAGTATAGAGCTGTCATGAGCACATAAGTCACAGATGACACAGTGAAGAGAATGTGACTTGTGAAACTAGTCAAAGATTCTCAGCACTCAGCAAACAGATCATTCATCCTACACCACTTTTATTTGTCCATCGTAGCTTGCATTTTACTCTTTCAGGAGAATTGCCGGGAAAAATGTGGCTTTACATTTGAATACATAATGCTGAAAAGAATTTGATGGCATCTTTTATCCTTGACGTGTATGCCAGGACTGGTGCAACATGTGTTTTGTGTGTCATCTGCAACTGAAACTTGCTGATGAATTTGATCATGAGACAACTTCTGGCTGGAAAACACAAATGTCCCTCAATTCCTCCCTTAGTTATTCGTACACAAGCTGCATGTCTGACAAAGTTTCCTAGCAATCTACTTTAATCTGTGGAAACAACGTGCTGAGGTGTATGTGCGTGTGTGTGTGTGTGTGTGTGTAGTACAAGGTAGGATAGGGTCCCCAACCACCGTGATTGGGGTCAAAGGTCATCTGGGAACCAGGG
Source organism: Oreochromis aureus (assembly GCF_013358895.1). Lineage (NCBI taxonomy): Eukaryota > Metazoa > Chordata > Actinopteri > Cichliformes > Cichlidae > Oreochromis > Oreochromis aureus. The sequence continues at coordinate 31,151,765 of NC_052958.1, read as the reverse complement.
AGCTGTCATGCTCCATTAGACTGTGCTCTGGGACAGAACTAAAACCAGATTGAGGCACACTGAAAAGTTTTTTTATGCTACTTAACAGCTTTTTCTTTTTTTTGCACTCATCTGGATGCTTACAGGTTATCAGTGAGCACACACACTTACAAGCACATGCATACACTGTATTCAGAGGGTTGGTTAAGTTACAGATGAGAGACAGAATAGGCCACATTTGTGCTCACAACCAAAAACATGCAGCCATTCAGACACTTTCACACCGTTGTACTCAACCACTCAAAAGTTTGAGGTCGCTTAGAAGTGGCCTTGTTTTTGAAAGAAAAGCACATTCGCTTTCATCTAACCACATCCACCACAGGAAATTTTTGCAAATGATCCTCGTTTTGGACAGCCATCAGTCTTGTGTTCTAGTGGCACATTAGTGTTGCCTAATGCAGGTTTATCACGCTCCATGAATGACTGAATAATTGAAACAGTTTTTTAAAAAGAAGGGGGCTTCCAATACTAAAAAAATTATTCCACAAAAAAACACTAAAAATACTCGTGGCCACCAGTGCTACCCCTCGGCCTACTAATAGATGCATCTATGGTGTAAATTTGCAAATCCTACGTCACTTCATTCTTGAGTTATCACATTCACAAAGTTAGGTGGTCAGATGAGCACAAAAACAAAGTCATATGCAACATCTTCACCGAACAGCTTCTATCTGTCACATATTTGTTTGCACTGCAGGACTAGGCCACACTGAAGATGAAAGCATATTCTACACATTGAGAATTTCTCACTTCTCACGCCGTCTTCAGCCTTACCTAGCATGTGGAAAATGACGACAGAAGAATGTTGATTTTTTTTTTCTTAAAAAGGCTGAACTGCATTTGTCCTTTCTATGCTAAAGCAACTTTCCAGTTTCTACATACTAGACTCTTTCCCTGACAGAAGGTGATCTCACCTGTCCGCAGCCTATTCATCACTGCAATGGACTGGTTGACTTAATGTCTGCGAGCTCAACAGAGAGATGCACGTGATGATGGAAAACATGGCTGGCCTGGCAAGCAGGTGTGTGTGTGTGTTTGTGTGTGTGTGTGTGTGTGTGTGTAAGCAGAAACATAGAGAAGTAGCCTTTTATCTTTCATCCTGTCTGGCCAACCCAAGATATAATCAACTGGTTGAGTCACTGTATGTACTACAACTAGTAAAAAAGTGGTAGGTTTTTCACTTTAAGTGCTCATGATGCCCCAAAACTGCTTCTTGGAGTTTACCTGGGCATACTAATGAGCTCCTCCTCCTAGACTTTGGAAATTAGGGCCTAAATTTAGGGTCTTATTTGATATATACTGCATTCTGATTAATTATTTTGCTGTTTCTATAAGATTGGTAGAAGCTGGTTTCGACCTGTGTTTGTTTAGAACACTGGCTAACCCGATAGCATAAAGACTGAAAAACAGTGGAAAAACAGTAAGCTTAGCTCAGCCCAACAGTAACAAACTCTTTCAACCAGCATCCCAAAAGATGGCTTGATCGAACAGCGCATATCTCGTTTGCCATATGGGGCTATCTGTGTTATGTGACTCTTTCTTGGCTCTGTGCAGTCAACAGACAAACAGTCTGCTACTCACACTGGCTCGCAATTGGTCGATGTAGAAGCGAACTTGACCCCAAGCACTCGAGACTCTGCTCAGAATCCCAAAAGACTTTGATACAATCAGAGCAGCTTATATTTGTCACCTAAAAGCCTTGAATTTTAATTTCTGCCAATTTAATGAATCTCTGTGAATAACTGCAGCCAAAACAGGTCTCATTCCTGAATTCTAATCTTCTGAACTAACACTTTCAACATTACCCTGTTGAGCAACTTTTGCTTTCCGATAAGGAGGCACAAAGGTAACCCTGCAAGAGGGTTTTCCAGCAGCCCCATGTGAACTGGGTGGTGATGGAGCAAGCTGCCTCTGAGCAAGCAACTCATGTTTAGTCGCAGTCTAGTGGAAAAAAACTTGCCTAACCTGTCCCATACTCCTTCTGATATGGCAGTGTATATGTGTGTGTGTGTGTGGGCTACTTACCTCACTTCGTGCTCCAGGAAAAACATCCGAACATTCATCAAAACAGCAAAACACAGATGAAGATAAGACCGTTCTGTTTTGGAGCATGTGTTCCCCTCAAACGGGAATGTGAGATGTGTGTGTGTGTGTGTGAGAGAGAGGCAAAGACACAAGACAGGACATAAAGACAAAAAGCAGGCTACAACTAGTTTTAAAGCAATACGCTGCCACCAAGTCAAATATCTGTCTTTGACTGGAGCGCTCCTGAAGGCCAGATAAGAAAAGCATCACCAGTGTTGTGTGTGTGGGTTTCAAGCTGCAGCTTTCAAGCCATCTCATTTTTCCCTGAAGTCTGATAACACATTAAAGGCTGAGCCGCGTAGGTGGGCAAAATGCCCTGGCAACAAAACAACAAAAATAAGGCAACAAGTCTTTAAAACAAAATTCTTTTTTTTAATCAACTGATAGTATCACTTTTTTGTTCTAACGAGTCGATACTGTTTGCTTAATTTCTGGCTGCTGAAATCGCTTTATTGACTTTAGGCTAAAGATGACAATGATGACAGGAAATATGTGACCTCCATGGGTCAAAGTCACATGATTTTATACTTATATACTTCCTTCACTGGAAAAATTACATCTCACTAAATTCAAGGTCACAACGTGTCGCTCGTCATACTAAATGAATGATGTGTTGTGTGTTTTGCTCTGAGTGAAAACACATTTGAAATGAGGAAGCTGTTGTTCCGTACAAAGGTGAAGGGAATTTAATGATTTTGTTATAATACACCAAATGATCAAAGAAGTACATTTATGTTTTCTCAGTTCAAACTCACCAGGGAATAGTGAGACGAGGCTGTCATTCCCAGTGTGACACATGTGGATGCCTGTAACAGATCCTTGCCTCATCTTCAGGTTGAGCTAAGGGTCCTGTTACTGTTGTAAAGAAGCTCATTTAAACCTAACTAAACAGTCTTTTGTTCTTAAACCAAGCAATAAGTGAAAGTGAAACTAATCTGCAGGTGAATACAAAGCTCCCTACTTGGATTTCAACTACAGTCTTGAATTGGATTTTATTTAGATAGCGCTTAATCACAACAGCAGTAACCTCAAGGTGCTTCATATGTAAGGTCAAGACCCTACAAAAATAGAAAACCCAACAATCAGACAACTCCCTATGAGGAAACACTTGGTGACAGCAGGGAGGAAAAACTCCCTTTTTAACTGCCATGATCAGTTGGAGGTGAGGATAGGAAGTCATTACAAAATACACCTAGTCTTCTGGCAAAGAAGTTCACTGACTTGCTAACTACCCACTTCCTCCACTGCCAACCCTTAAACCATGCATTTTGACGTTCTTTGAACAATGGCTGTCGCTTGGACACTTAGGACAACTTGTGTGGATCACAATGGCAAACATGGCAATATTAACAGCATGAAGGAATCTGCCGGGCTGTTTACGCCCTGAATCTTTCACTCTAAATTTTGCCATGTGCTTCACAAAGGCAAACCTAAATCATTATTAACAAAAAATAGCCAATTACCAAACTGTGCACACCTTTGTTCCTAAACACTTTGATTTCAAGCCAACTGAGCTTAAAACTAGCGGGCACCCATGTGATTAACACTCCTTAACACTATCTCATTGGTCCCCAACCCCCGGTCCATGGCCCTGGTACCGGGACGCGAGAGTTGTAAGGCTTGGGTGTGAAATTCAAGGTTTTCAGGGTTTTTATCGGTTTTTATCGTTATTTCTTAATCGTTTTTATTGTTAACTTGGTTTCCCTGGGTCTTTTCCCGTGTGTTATGACTAAATCCTCTTTTTTTGGGTACTGGTTTTATTTTGTTGTATTTATCTGCGACACCTTAAAGGCTGGTCTGTGACAATATTGTTGGACATAAACCGGTCGGTGGCACAAAAAAGGTTGGCGACCGCTTCTCTATCTGACAGGAAACCTCGAACAGACCTCATTGCTGCAATTATTTCACAGTAATCTGTTCGCAAAATAACCCATTCATGAACCCACATGACCCCTGTTATATGCCAGGCTTGTTACAAATATGTACCTTTCTGACTTACTGGAACCCGCCTCAAGCGTGCAGCAAATTGAATAAAGCTCCGAATTAATGTGGACCCAAACGCCAAAATATTACCAGGCAGGTCACAGCCTTAACACTAATTTAAGCGTGGCTCAACAATCACAAGCAAATCTAAACAAATCTTTCACATGTTGGAAAAATGTTCCCAGCTAAGGAATAGCACTTGAAGTGCAAGTAGGATTTTATACATCCCCATGAAGCCTTCTGTTCTTTTCTTTTAAGAAAGCTGAACTTATAAGTGAGTGTTAAAATGTTTGATGAGGGATGTGCCCGAGACTTAAAGTGTTTAAGTCTTTCATCTCTCCCTTCCAGAGACATTTTAATATGTTACACATTAAGAGTACCGATGTTGTCAGAGGCGACAGACCAACGCGCACGTGGCAGAGGCGTGTAATTGTGCCGTCGTTCGACTCGGCGATTTGTTTTCCAAGCTGGGAGATGATTGCGGCTGATAAGACAAACCTCTAAATATAAAGTTTAGGAATCATTAAAACCATGTAAATATTTCCCTCCAATCCCTTTACGCTAATCCTCACCATGGCCAATGAAACCATTCATTAGAAAATCATCAGCTTTGCAACATTCCAGGATTTTTGACTTTAGGCACGCATGTTTGCATTTGCATGTAAGCACAGAGAGAGAGAGCCTGAGCCTGTGAGTGTGTGTGCGAGTTTGCTTGCATTGGCTGGTTTGCTTATTTATGCAAATCACTGTGCCAATTTTATTTAGGTATAACTGACAACATTAAGTCTAATCCTAAATAGAAATTACCAGTCATTGTTCCTGCTCCTTTCAACAGATTGGTAATCTATGAACAAGAATTTGACCTGGCAGAGTTTCGGTTGCCACTTTTATTCTTCTGGCCTAGATTCAAGGTCAAAAAACTATTACATTTTCAAACACCTGCAACTATATTATTTCAATATCTGAAATAACTGAAAATATAAATACTTCCGGTACTGCAGTGTCTTTACAAAGCATATATTTACCTTTCAAACAAGCTATGTGGGTCGTAGGTTTAGATTTATTGGAGAGGCAATGCCATCAAGTGCCATGTTTTGTCCAACCACCAATGCAGGACCCTTACATCCTTAATTTACTAACATAATGTCATGAAAATCTGCATACTTGAGAATCTCGAATTCATCAAATATTTGATATTTTTTCCTAAAAGAAAAAAATGCATCTAAATTTCCACCTGCCAGACATTCTTTGTCATGCCGTGGACTCATCTGTAGAGACACTACACATATACAGAGTTATTAGTTATTCATGCTAACTGTGGTGCCTGGGTCCATATACACAGCCATTACCAAGTATAATCACCACCTTCATAGTTCCAGGGTGTTTTATTTTGAAATTGTCCAGATTCCTGTGACATACGTCTGTTCTCTATTAGCATACCAACTGGAATTATGATGACCTTTAACAGCACAATTAAGAAAAATGTAAATTACAATGTATGCAGGATATTGAGTGTTTCAAGTGAACCTATTATGGTTGTTTTTATAATGAACTAGAATGAGAAACTTTCAAAAGTGCGACACAAACTAGACGCCATTTGGCTTGAAAGTAAAAGCAGCACCTTTGCTGCTGGCCACAGTACTGACACACATCTTTTATTTTGAAGGCTAATGTTCTATGTTTCAGGTTTACAACACTTTTATAAGCTTTATAAACTCAGCTAGTAGTTAACAAGTCGGCTCTAGCTGCAAATTAACAAACTACAGGCAACCATAGAGATTTGCTAGCAGCCAAAGCAATCACAATGAGGTTCATGGTACAACACCCTCTTTTCAACCTATTTCACCTTTGGGGCACTGGTTGCAAAGCCAGCAACCTTTGGGAACCACTCACCAGGTAATTGCTAGCCAGTCGCTATACTGGGCTGTAATGTAGGCCTTCTGATTTCTTTCTTGTTGATTTGTTGCCACTTATGAAACAAAAGGTTACAGCAATACTTGTACATACACTGGCCTCTTTATTTAACACTTTGACTGTGTTTAATGTTTGCACTGACTAAAATCCACTTAAGCTACATTCACACGTACACGGGTATTTTTGAAAATGGAGATTTTCCGTTTTCTTTTGTTTTTAAAATCCTGTCCACATGTGCAGTTTTGAAAAAATATCTCCGTCCATCTCCGTCCTCGCTAAAAACGAAATGTTGGCCAATCAGAAGTCTAGAAGCCTGGGAGGGAAAGACTAAACAGGGATTTGTGCCCTCACAAAACCCTGAGTACTTGCGAAAAGTTTTTCTGGAAAGGCGACTAATTTTGTGTTACTTTTCATCAAATGTTAATAACTAAAGACAGTACTTTAGTTGGTGTAGACTCACATCTTTGGAATGAACAAAATGCATACAGCATACATAAATTTATTTTTTTTAAAAAAGGTAAATTTATTCAAAATCAATGTCAGGATTTGGGTTGTGAGAGCGTTTGTGTTGAACGTAGAAGCCACGTCCGGAGTTCACTCTGACGCCTTTGTCTTTCTAAATGGAGGGACAGTAACTATGTGTGTATATGTAAGCGTGGAAAAACTGCAGATAGTCAGATTAACAGCAACATTAGTTTGTCTATATGTGCCATTGTAGAAATTTATCTCATGTAAACAGTAACGTGGCACAAAACGTGACGTCAAAAACGGCGCACACCTTTGACGTTGCGTGAGTAAATCTCCGTTTTACTCGTCCACACCTGAACGCAAAAACTGAGTTTTCGAAAATCTCCACCTTGCCAGGAGTTTTCAGTGACCCAAAACGCCGTTTACATGTGGACGAAAGGCCCAAACGCAATACCCGTGTACGTGTGGACGTAGCCTTAGTGTTCGTCTTAGTATTCGATTATGTTGTGATCACATGCTGAGTTCAATTTACTAGTTAAAGCTTATGTGATGCACCTGTATATGAGGCCACTTACATGTGAGAGGAACAAATCTGTATTATCAAAAATGGAAAGCTGATCGACTTAGACGAAATGTTTCATGAGCAAAATTCAAAATCAGAGACAGCTCAACCTCAGTTTTGTGCATTTGATGATGACAAAAAGAAACACACACAAGCTACCTGCCATGAAGATGGAGGAGAGGGTCTCCATTTCAGGCCAAGCGGTGGGTATCGGTGAACCTTCCCCCAGGTGTGTGCGAGTGAATGAGCAGGAGAGAGAGTGGAGGCACCCTCCTTGGCATGGAAAGATTATCTTGACAAATCGGATAAACATCTCGTGTGTGACAGGATGCTGATGGAGGGTCCGCCTGCCCACACACACACAAACACATGGTGTGACACACAGTCACACACACCTGGGGTAGTTGGTTTGTTTAGCCACAGACCGTGTGTGTATTTGCGTGTATGTGTGTGTGAACCCAGCCTAAAGGCAGGTAACAACAGGTCTCCCTCCTCAAACAGAGCATGCAGGTTCTCAGGTGTGTCTGCCTGCTCTGCTTCAACTGCTCGGCCGCTCCGCTCTGTTCAAGTCTGTATGTGTGTGTGTGTGTGTGTGTGTGTGTGGGGGGGGGTGCATACGCAAGAGAGAGTTTAAAGTGATCTCATTGGTGTTTTCATCTTACATAATTTAGCTGCACTTTTCTCATGCCATATCAATAGTCAGTTCTTTGCTGTAATAACTTATTAAAGCCGTCCAAAAACTGAATGTTTTCTCCGTCGACTTCGAATGGTGATGATAAGATAGTATAATATTCCTCTTTTATAGTCTCTTTAGGTGTACTCATTAATTTGATAGCTAAATGATTTGATGATAGCATTACAGCAATTTTAGACATAAAGCTACGAGGGGGAAAAAACCTGGTAATTACATCTAAATAATCTTGTTGTGGGATTGAAGATGCCCATTTTCCTGATAGTATTTTTGTTTTGTTTTCTCTCTCTTTTTAAAATGTAATCTGTAGGTGAAGGGAAAAGTCATGAGCAGTGACAGAGGTGCAGCGTATGATGATAAAGTATGGAGTCTGTACGGGTATTTATTGTTTATTGTAACATTTATAAGAACTTCACCTGATTTGTTGTTTTCTTGGAGCCTCTGGGAGATGCAACCACACATAAGACAAAAAAATAAGATAAACCCAGTGAATAAATGAAGAGTTCAAAGCAGTGACATATTTCCATCTTTACCAAATCACTATCCACTATGAATAGGCAGCTGCATTATACTCCTACTGATTTGAGTTGACTTCTGAGGGGTCATCTGTGGACTGTTGCCCCTCTTTTACCCACATCTATGCAAATCTGATGGACTTATCTCTGTAACATTTTTACAGCAACATGGGCCGCAGGTTCTAACTTGTGACTCATGCAGTGAATGACGGAAGGTTTTTGATTCACCTTTTCACGCAGACATAGGAGCGCTGCTGCTCCTCTGTATGGGCGCATCATAGCAGCTGCGCCATCAGTTGCAAAGTCAACAAAGTGAGAGCGTAGCATTTCTTTGCAAGATACCCTGCACATCAAAGCCTTCTAGCAGAATTTCACAGATAGCAGCCTTACTGCATGACTGCAATTCAACAAGTTGAAATAAAAGTGTGAAGATCTTACCTTCATAGGGTATTCTGATGTAAAAGATCAGGCATGTTTTTGATGATCTGCAGTAATATTTTTAGCATTTGGCGGTCCTTATGGTGGACAATCTACTGATCTAAATCCTTTTCATTTTCCTTTCACTGAGTTAAAAGTTTGAAGGAGAGGACAAGATTGGGTATGTAGACAAGTGTGTGTGAGGGAGGGGAATCCCTATAGTGATGCTTACTAATATAGCTGCCTAAGTTGTCTTCATGTTTTCGGGTTTAATTTGGTTTAATAATCAAATCATATGCCAATCAAGGGCTTGTAACTTGTAGACATGAAATGTGCAGGCATCACATTTGGTAGCCGAACTTCATTTAATTTAATGGACGCATTCACAGTTTGAGCCTTGTTTTTGCTCACCTGTTTTACATGCTGCCCTTCAATATAACTAATTGATTATTTATTACATTGGAAAGGGTAATAAGTAGATAATTTGTACATAGCCTATATGTTCGAGTCATGTCATGGAGAGTTGATATAGCCACTTGCACCTTCTTATTTTGAGGGGTCCATGTCTTTTTTAATCCAGGATTGGTGATTAATGTACCTATCTTTCTGTTCTCCTGTTTCCTCTCTGCTCTACAGGGGGTTTAGCGCTCTCACATTTTGAGGATTCTCAAGGCCACGTTAGTTAAACCAACAGCGAGCCTCACCCTAAAAACAGAGACATGACTGTGACGCAAAGAGGAACTTTTCTGTGTGTTTCGAAGAACGTGTGTGGGTGGCACAGACAGGTCACTGGGTTTGCTGTTATTGCTTAATTCTTTTATATTCACACTTTCCAATTTTGGCATACACCAAAGTCTCTTAACCAAAGACACATGAAAGGGACATAAAATAAGCAGATCTCCCCATCGTGGCTAATGGCAGAATATTAAATGTCACAAAGAACAGCTTGTCTACCAAAACCAGCTGGGCGGTCATTGTAAATGAGGTACGCTGTGAAGTAATAATCTACAACATTCTATAATCTGCATCATTTTCTTAAAACATATTTCCTTGTCATGAAATCTTTTAAACGCCTATTTTGGAATTACCAACTTAAACAAGTTTTACTGCCTTGTGACACAGCAGTATTTGGCAGCAGGAGAAATCACAATCAAGTATAAAGGGACTTATTAGCAATTATACATCCTTCAGCAAAAAAATTTTGGTCAACAGAACAAATGGAACTTACATCAGCAGTAATTAAAACCAGGTGTTTCGTGTGACAACCACTGGCAGCTTGGAGATTCTCTTCCGCTCATTCTTCAAAGAAATACTTCTCATACTTTTTCCATTTGGTGGAAGCTGCTTTTTAGGTGTAAAATAATGACAAACATTACATTTCCATAGGAAGTAATGCACTAATGAGGCCAAGTCCAATTGCGTGAAGCTAGCATTGGCTTTTCATGCTTTTTCATACTTGGTCCTATGGGCCCACTATAGCCACAGTTGCCGCCCACACAAATGGCACAGCATGCCAAAAGTGATGTCACATCCACTGGAGCGTGCCACACTTTAGTGTTGTTTTGGTTGTTGGTGCACCTCTCAAACCTGTTGTAACCTTGCATGGGTGGTGCAGCTGGCAGGACGGGTTGAAGGCGTAACTAGTGCAACTGTGTTAGTTTTTACCACCATGTCAATAATATATCAGCCCAGAAGCTCTAAGATTTCCAGATTATATAGTAGGAAATGCTTCAGTAGCTTGAAAAGATTAGACTTTCCAGTGAAAGCACTGGAAAAAAAAAGATTCCTTTCCTTCCAATTTCGACTTCCTACACCCAATCAGTGCTAATGTGGAGGTTTGCTGGAAGTTTATTGCACCTGAAATGGTCACATGGCTGTGGTGATGTCACATACGCTGAGCATTAGAGGCCCTCTACCCAGAGCCTACAGATCGCTTGCCAACATTGTCACCTGGAGGCACAAGAGTGAAGGTATACCATACAAAGAGCTGAAGAAAGAGCCAAACTAAGCATCACTGCCTGAGCGTTTTATGCTGTTTTTGATTATCGTTGATATTTCTCATGCTTCTCCCATTCGTTGTGAACTCTGTTACTTGCTTCATTGTTTGACGTTTCAAGAGATCGCCATTTGACCTATGCATGTTGAGCAACGTGCTGTTGGTTTTTTGTTTTTTTTGAGGATTGAACACAAGCACATTTGCATAGGCCATCTGCGAAGTAGAGGAGATATATAGGCAAATGCCTACGCAAACACACAAACTTGGCACCACACAATAAGCTTAACTTGTTAAGCACAAAATAAATAACAACTGGTACGCTGCATTCTATTTGCCTCAAAGGTCAGACAAGGAAACAAGGAACAACAGAATTTGTTTTGCTTTTGATGCTCATGCATCACAAGCATATATTATATATTTTGTTGCAGCTGCAGCACGTTCATGGCTAGAGCCTGTTCAGCGCTCTGCTTTTACAATGTAAATGGAAACCACTACCTTTCACGCCATTCAAGTCGTTGCGGGCAGCGACCTGACTTGTAGCTGCGTATCTCAGGAGGTTAAGTAAGGTTAAAAGGAATTTCTGGTTATGACATAAGTTACGACATAGATTTCCCGCTGAAGAATAGTTAATGCGTTATTACTAATCTTTCATTATTTTACTAATGTTTATGTTCACTGTGCCCATCTGGGATTGTTAAGTTGGGGTTGGTAGGGTTGCTTCAACTTTCCAAGTTGGAAGTTTAACTTGAGAAGTTTAACTTACAACTGCAACTGGAACACACTATGAAGCATCTCTTAACAGGAAAGATGCACCTTTCCAGCATTTTGGTGAATAACTTCTGGACCACAGTGTTTTTGCAATGTCTATAATTTGACTTTAAGGATGACGTGCATAAAGTTCACAGTTAGCAAACGTTCTGGAAGATGTGATTGCATGGATTCGATTACAATTAGCTGTCAGTCTGACAAGAAATTCCAGAAGACAAATCTTCCCATGTTCAGCTACACTGCAGATTGAGTTCTGCCTCCATTATTAGCAGTCATCAACAACTGATGAACCACTGTCGCTGCCTATGAGCAGAATAGAAGAAATGTATGCCATGTTTCTCAAATGTCCAGGAGTAAAATGATATTTTTTAGAATATGCATTGCTCTGCGGCATATTTAGATGAAGTGGATTTGTTTGTTTCACACTGGGTTGTGTGTTAATGTCAGTGGAGGTTACAGAGTGGTGGTGATAGTCACTAACAGACCACAGAAAGGTCTTCGCTGAAATACAGTGCTCACTATTTGGGTTTTGTCAAACAGTTGTGACTGTGAACTCTCAACACACACATTTACAATACTACACACACACACATACACACACAGAATAGTGGATACTTGGTGACACTTACTTACACACAGTCTAAATAATACCACTGTTTTCTAAACCTATTCAGCACAATGCTGCCAGTCTGTGCTATATTAAAAGTACTCAAAGCAAACAACCTACTCTGTCTAGTCTGTCTGTACCAGTGTTTTCTACAGTCACTGGTCTGTACGCAAGTCATACAGGCCACTAATCAACCAACAAAGAGCTGTTAGAAAACACGAGAGGAAAAAAGCGCGAGAGTGACTAGAAGAGATAAATCCCAAAGAAAATGCTACATTGAAAGGGCGAAGGGAGACTGAAGATAAATGAGTAGATAAGAGTGGGGAACTGAAGAGAGCAGAGTCATGACGAGGCAGAATAAATGTCACTGGAAGCGAAACCCAACTTCTGAATATCTGCACTGTAGGAAGCACAACTTTGGAGCTCTGATTGATTAAGCATATGATGCCAAATCATTTTAACACCTGACCAAAATGCATTATTGTGTTGTTCTCTGACGCTGAGGCATCTATAGCAGCAACAGAGACAGTATACTTACATTTGAATTTCTGGTTTAGGCTTGGCTTTTTAATTTCAAGTGGACTAGTTTAAGCTGCGACGTGACTATCAAATGGTAACTGTAGCTCAGAACGGAAAATTGACTAGCACCAATGTGAAAATGAGAGACAATGGCGTGCAGACTTTAAGTGATGTTAAGTGTAATAACTGTTTGCAGTGTGAAGTTGGTGTGCTCAGAGTACAAGTGATCTAAAGTTTAATTAATCTTGACTCAAGCAGCCAACGCTATGACCAACTGGAGCAAATTATGTCATGATAGACATATCACAGCTAGCAAGCTAACCTCAAATGTTTGCTTTTGTTTGCCTTTAAAACTGAACAGGTTTATGTGTAACTTGATTTTATAGCTTTCAAATAACACAAATAAATGAATACATGTGTATATCTGTGTTAGATGTATCTGTCATTCTCTTGTTGTGGTTGTTTATAAACAACCAAGTTTCGGTATTCTGAATATACATTGTATAGTGAAGATATTAGCAATAAAAAGATGTCTGTACATGTCTGTGTCATACATAACCAAAAACTAGCAAAACTACCCATAGGGCAGTTTATATGCAATCTTTAAACATGTATTAGCTTTAGCCAGCTACCAACTTGTGTAGTGTGTCTCTGAAGAGTATGTCTTTGTTTTGCTGATAGTTCATGTACAAAGCCATGGCGTAAGGAATTATAGCAGACGAACGGAAACATTTTTAGCTTGTGCAAGTGAGCCAGTGTCCACTTTTATTCTTTCTTTTAACACTGCAAGATATGGCCTCGCATTTGAGGTGACCATCTAATTCTGTAAGTTTAGTCCAGCAGGACTATGGTACTTGATATGTTTTTCCCCTGTGGCACTGCAGGACTAATTTACATCTTACACACAGGAAATGATCTTAATCCCCTGAGCTTCCCTTAATCTGCGAACTCTTTTTGTTCTTCATGCTCCAAATGATTGGGCAACACACATATCCTCATACACAGTCCTGAGCTGCTCAGTGGTCAATGGCAGAGGAGATCTTGTTCAAGGTGATTAAGTGTTCTCTTCAAGGCAACAAAGGATATAATCCAGAACAGTGAGTGAAGAGGTCGTCCTCTAACAATATAACTACAGAAAATCATGCTTAGTTTTAGGCGGCATCCCCATGCTCTTAAAGATAACTGTCACCTGATGAGTCCGTGCAGGGTTCATTTTTCAGATGTGTGCCGTTTCTCCTTGGTATTGACATGAAGGATGCGGTTAGGGGCAGAAAAAACACTTAGCTCTGAGTGCTGCAAAGGTACACAGCGTCCTCCTGTGAAATGCCATTTCTAAGTGGTTGATGCAGTTTCTGTTGCCAAGGCAACACAGCACCCACCAAAATGATATTTTCAACTTTTGGCATTAACTATCATTTGTTTTGACAAAATAAAGCGTAAACACACACGCAAATATTTGCAGTGAAGCAGTTTGAGTTTTTTCACAAGGAGCGTCCCCAGGTGAGACATGACAACGCAAACACGCCTTCCTGCTACGGATAGCCATGAAATAGCAGCAGTCATCTCAGGTATGTTGCCTATTACACCATTTTCACACCTCAGCTAATATTTATAATGGACAGATGTGCTTTTAAATTACAATAAATTTCTCTCAGCTGGCACAAATTCAAGACAAATGTGTAAAAATACCTCTTTTTTGTATGTAATACCACTCAAGCATTTGGCTGTGCTCCCAGTGTGGGCAGTCCTGGGTTGGATGCTCAAAAGGTGGCACTCTGCCATATAATCATTTTGTTGCCTTCCCTCGTTTTTTTTCCTCATCTCTACTGCTTTGTTATGATTTTACCAAGAGAGAAGTCCAAAATGATTGCATTTCTTGGCCTAACCGTTTTGAATTTGGTGGTTTGATCCAAAATCTTTAACCTATTCCGCTTATTACACTTACTGCACACCTTCCTCTTGATAAATTCATTGCACAGCTTTCCGTTTAAAGAGATTTAAATGACAAATGAACAGATTTTCTAAAAAAGCAGGATATACTGCTCTTTAGAAAAGGTGGTTCTCTACTGCCCAAAAGGTATTGCATGTTTTTTGCTGGAAAGTGTTACTGATTGTTACAGCTTTCAGCGCTATCTGCCTCTAAAGTCTGATGTTTTTAGCCATTTCTGGGTCTTCTTAGATTCTTAGATTCTCAAATAAACACGGCCATAGAAGTTTAACATCCAGGCATCCATGAAAAAAAAAAAATCAAGTTTAATGGCATTAGCAGGAAGCTAGCTTTGTTTGAAGGATAATATACCATGTTCTCATTGAGGGATTTCTGGAAAACTGGTTTTGTCATCATTTTAGATATAAATGAAGACAGAAAGCTAAACAGGAACAATCTTTGTTGTGTTATTGAAGTTGAGCTAGCTGATATATAGTGGGGTTGTTACCAGGTGCCTAGCTACAGAGCTATGGCTAGGATAATATAAACACATTAGCAAAGTGAAGATGGAGAATGAGCGTTATCTTTATTCCCCTCAATAAAAGTCAGTGTGAAGGTGAAGACAAATCAATCGCATAGCAGGGAAAAGATGCTGAAAATGGACCAAACTTCAGTCAAGAGAAGGCCTGAGATGATCCAGCCACAGCATGAGTTAGTCATTAATATGCTGTTGTATGGTTTGGGTGACTGGCTATGAAAAAATCCTAAGTCCTAAGCTTCATGTCTACACTGAAACCTTAGCCTCAGCGTGATCCTTTTCTGAAGTGTTCAGATACTTGGTGTCTGGCAAACTGTGAGCCCATGGGCTGTTGTTACATCGTAAAACTGAGCTTAAAAATTTGCTGAACATGAAGAGTGCCAATAAAAACAAAGAAGGACCACTTATTATTTTTAGGGGTTTATTTATATTTAAAAATGTTATAATTGGGCTGGTTCTGAAAACACAACAAGGCAGAATGGGCCAAAAGAGGTATTTAACATTGGGATGGGTATTTGGATGGGACAATGGAAGGAGAAGTACAGAAAGACAGACATGTGATGGGGAGAAAAAAGTCTTGTCTGTCGTGTCTCTCACACTGAGACTGTATTGTGTTTTGTGTTTGTGGCAGTCATTGCCATCAACTCCAGTCACTGCCTGCACTTCATTAGAGCTCTGTTCAGTCGTTCATTCAGCAAGAAGTAAAGAGGCGCACAGTGTAAATGTCATGACACGATGTGGAATCACATTAGTTTACGCCTATTATGAGAACATGAGAGAAGAAGCTTCACGGGGTTAAGAGATGAAGCAATGAGTGTAGTGGAAGAAAGGAGTGAAATAAGGTGAGGAGAGAGGGGACAGCATGACACCAAATACACGAGCAATATTTCAAGTACACAATATTTTTTTGTGCTCATTTCTTGTCATTTCTTTTTTTTAATGAGTTGAATATTTATTTCTCACATGTAATCCTACTCTTTAGTTTCTCGTTTAGCTTATTTGTACCCAGAAGTGTGACATAACACTGAAAATCAACAAACAATAAATATACAGCACCTCTGCATAACAAACCAATCCACAAGAACCTAAACGCTGCAATGATCATTACAAAGCATGTTGCACAGCTCAGCTCATTTAGGTAATAAACTCAATCTTAAATTGTATTGGAGATTATGTATCGGAATTTCAGGAGCAGGACCAAGCCTCCAAACACTCTCCTTCCAGCTCTCATCTACATAGGTTCTCCCAGTTCTGCAAGCTGTCGCTCTGGTTTACATGAGCCTCCCTACTTCCCCTTTTCAATTCCTTAACTTCTTCACTTCTATTCAGTACATGGGGATTTGCCAGGCCCGGGAGCTGCTGCCAGTCCCCTTCGAGGCCTTCCTCAAACCGCTGTTCAATTCATGTCCAAGCATTCACCTTTACCTACTAAAAGGCTGTCAAACATAAAATGAGGACGTGGGCCCAGCTAGTGAATTGAATTCAGTTGTTAAATTTTAAGGAAGGGCGCATAATTTGATGGGCTATACTTCTGATTAATTTTAATCAGATGCTACACAGACTCTCATTCTACTTTCTCTGGTATTTAAAAGTAGAATGGGAGGCGGAGCTTTCAGGGAAAAACCTTTCTGCCAGGGTTTTTTCTGGTTAAAAGGGAGTTTTTCTTCCCCACTGTTGCCAAGTGCTTGCTCACAAGGGGTTATTGGATTGTTGGTGTTTTCTTTGTATTATTGCAGTCTAGCCTTACAATATAAAGCACCTTCAGGTGACTATTGTTGTGATTTGGTGCTATATAAATAAAAGTGAATTGAACTGAATTAAATTGAACTGAATATTGTATACAGTCTAAGGCAACATATAAGAATGCATGTCTTTGTGTTATGCTGCTGGAGACACTGTCCTCATTTTTGTTTCCCCAATGGAGAAAGCTGCAAATTAATACATTCTTCTATATGATCAGTGTTATAATGAAGCATCTCTACTATAAGGTAGTGGTAGTGGTCTTTTCTGGGTACCAGTACCCCCATCAATACATGGGGTTCAAGGTTTAAAGAGGATGAAAATTGTGTCACTCATTATGTGACTCATATTGCTCTGGCAATCACAGTTACCAGATCTCATCCCAAATTAATCATCATGTTAGGCAAGTCTCACCACCACCAAACCACCGAATGAGGAAATATCTTGTGGAATGGCGCTCCATACTCAGGTAGAGGTCTGAAGATGTGAAGAGAAGATGGATTGAAGCTGTTTTGGTGATACCCTGGCGTATCTGTTAATTTGTCATCTGTCTGTCATTTCAAATGAAAGACATATTATCCATAATACATTAGTGTTTGTTTTTCTTCTTCTTTTTTTTTTTTTTTACATCATTGTAACCTGTCTATGTCCCTGCCTGCCTTCTTCCTCCAAACAGATAATTACCTGAGGTCTCCTTCAAAGGGTGAAATCAATTTTATAATCTTGTGCCAGACAGACAGAGAGGTGAAGCACTGGTAAGACGGATGTCTTCTTACTGAATATATCTGAACTCCAATAGTGTTAAACCAGTTTGCTCTGTTTCGTTCTACTGTGTGTGTGTGTGTGTGTGTGTGTGTGTGTGTGTGTGTGTGTGTGTGTGTGTGTGTGTGTGTGTGAGAGAGAGAGGTGGAGGGGGATGAGATGAAGAGTATATTCCAGAGAGCTTAAGGGCATTTCACAATGTTAAAGAGGTAGGATTTCAATTACAGTATATGTGTGTATGTGTGTGTGTTCACATGACATATCTCTGAGCCAGCTAGCTCTGAGCCAACCCACTGTAATACAACTCTTTGACACCATAATTGACAGGATAAAATACCTTCTGTTTGTTTTTCTTCTTAGTGTGATCTGACAGGCCCTAGACATTAGCGTGCTTACAGTAAATGCATGTCAACTACTCTGCATTATACTTTCTCTGTCACTAGATTGGGAAGTTGATGATTCACAGACAACTTCCTTGAAACAAAAAATGGCAACACTTCATTATGAAAGTCTCTAAAAACATATATTTCTATTCCTCTGATATACAGAGGTTGGAATTTATAATGGTGCAAAACCTTTGCTGAAAAACGTATTTCACTTAAAGCACACAAAATGTTTGACATGGGACGCTGCAGTTCGCATCTTGTTTCCTAGCAACGTACAACACAAGTTGTTTTCTTTTGTAAACACACACAGTCATGACTGTGTTTTCAGACCAAACCCAAATTAACTGTCAGTTGAATCGCTTTTGAAAGAATCGTATTTCACAATTTTCATATCATCACGCAATTACACCTCAAATGAGAGAGCTATGTACACTGCTCAAAAAAATTAAAGGGACACTTTGAAAATTTGTCAGATCTCAGCAGGAAAAAAATAATGCTGGATATCCATACTGTGACGGACTGTGTAATGTGCACATTAACACATTAACAAAACACTCCTTGCAGCAACTCATATTGGTACTCAGCAGTTTGATTGTCCCCCACATGCTTGTATTCATGCCTGACAACATCCGGCATGCTCTTAATGAGACAAAGGAGGGTGTCATAGGAGATCTCTCTTGCCAGATCTCAATCAGGACATCACTGAAGTCCTGGACAGTCTGAGGTGCATGATGTTCCAGAGGTGTGTGTGGGGACGATCGGTGCCCACACACCAGTGACTCTCAGTGCTGTGGCAGTGGTATTACCAGCAGGACCTAGTGCATTAGGTGGCTGTGGCTACAATGTAGCTTGCCATCACCAGTGTGTGTGTGTGAATGGGTGGATGACTGGATGTGTAAAGCGCTTTGGGGTCCTTAGGGACTAGTAATGTGCTATACAAATACATTTACCATTAGCTTTGGATCTGGCAATGGGTTCAAAGATTTCATCCTGATACCTAATGGCAATCAGGGTGCCATTGCGTAGCCTGTAGAGCGCTGTGCGTCCCCCTGTGGAGATGCCTTACAGGCAGCATAACATTCTCCATGGCATCAACACATCCTTTTATGTCTGTCACATTATCAGGGTGAACCTGCTTTCATGTGTGAAAAGCACAGGGCACCAGAGGTGGACCTGCCCAGTCTGGTATTCTATGGTGCCCTGGAGGACATTGGGTCTTCAGACTACCCTCATGAAGTCTTTGTTTGTTTATAGCTCTCTCACACCAGCCTCTTGCTGGAGGTCATGTTGTAGCTCTGGCAGTTCTCATCCTGTTGCTCCTTGCGCTAAGGAGTAGATACTTGTACCGCTATTGAGTAAAGGACCTTCTACGGCCCTGTCCAGCTCTCCCAGAGTAACTTGTGTCCTGGAATCTCCTCCATGCTCTTGTGACAGTGCTGAGAGACACATTAAACCTTGTGGCAATGGCCTGCATTAATGTGTCTTCCTGGAACAGGAACTACCTGTTCCAGGACTACCTGTTCAACCTCCAAGTATCGCCTTATGCTACCAGTAGTGAAGCCGACCCAAGCCAAATGCAAAACCAGTGAAAAAAAACACTCCTGTTTTTGGAGTTGTCTCGTTGTTGGCCCTCTTGTGCACCTGTTCATCGACAGCAAAGCAGCTGAAACTGACTAACAACCCCCTTTGCTACTTAGTTGATCAGATCAATATTGCAGAAGTTTAATTGACTTGATGCTCTACTTTGATTAGAAATGTTTATTTAATTTTTTTAGCAGTGTGGTTTCCTTTCTGATTAGGTTAGCTTTGTGCCACAAAAAGAGTTCTTTCACAATAAAACACAAGAAATAGAAGAATAACATATCTACAACATAATAGGGTATAACATACAATACTAAGTTATTTAGCAACAATTTGGATGAAAAATGTCTTCACTTGCTGTTTGAATGAGTCAGTGGAATCTGTACAGTGGAAAGACAGCGAAAGAGAAATCCTCAATCTTGGTGGCACTGTCTGAAAAGCCCGATCCCCGACTGCGGTATCCTTAATATGATCATCTCAGGCACAGCAGCTTCACCCACCTGTGGTTCAAACTTTCTGTTTATAAGGAGCAGACGAGAAATCGTGTAAACCTTGACTTTAGTTGAGTCCAAAATTAAAAGTATGCTGGTGGAAATTAGCTTTAGAGACTACACTTGAAACTGCCGAAAGTCACTCAAAGCCAGGAGCTTACTTACATATATGCAGGGGTGGAGGGAAGACAGGACAAAAGGTGACATATCAGTTGAAATTAAGCCACTCATTTTGTGTTTTGATTCAATCGGTGGTAATATGATTGGTTGACTGACTGACTGATTGATTGATTGAATCATCCCGTCATTGATTTCTTTATCTCGGTTCCGCCACATGTAGTCGTACTGAACCAAATTCATTCGAAGGTCACCCATCAGGACAAATGGCTGCTGAAGAATTTAGCTTGGGGAAATTGTTTCAGAAGCACTAACCTTCAGCATCTTTGTTCACAAGTCCAAAAAACTCACAGAGTCACATTCCACAGCTGTGGCATCTGCTCCTGACAGTTTACCAGACACCTTGTGCAGCATCAAAGAAAAACATAAGGGCAACAAAGTTGTTGTGTTGTATGTGGGATGCAGGTAAAATTTTTCACTTCAAGTTTTGATTGTAAAGGAGAAATGTTTTCTATGTTAGGTTATCTAATCTGTTCCACATACAGCAAGTGGCTCAAGGGAACGAATGACAGGTCAAAGAAAAGGTAGAAAAACGTAAAGACCGCTAAATGAAGACATTGCTTTTCGAGTTCTGCCTTTTTCGCCACAGCAGGCTCTGCATGTTTTAATCGGCAGTTTCATGCCAAATGCCCTCCTGATGCAATCCCCACCCCAACCCCCTCAATCTGCTAAATGGGAACGTAAATTTGGAGGGGTGCAGTTCCAGGCCTTAATAGCTAGCTGTACTGGATAAGATGTTTCTCATCTTCAGACCTGATACAATGCTGCTGTTAAGACCTTTCAAAACATTTTTTAAAAAGATGTAGAAATAATTGCTCTATAAAGTTTTACTCAACAGATATGTCTGCATTGCCGTTTATATTGTGAGACTTTATGGATTTGTAGTCTGAGGCCTCAAATTCTTTGTTTAGATTTTTTTTCAGAATATACCAAAAATGAAGTGATCAAGCGTTGGAATGTGGCCTCTCTGTCTGGATTTCACACTTGATTTTTGAACGTTTAAATGTAACGCAAGGCCATCATGGCTGAAACTGCCACTTTTTTCTTTGCGTCTCAAGTAAAATACTTTTAAAGTGTCATTCTGGACCTATGACGATATTGGAGAGACAAGAGAGAGCGGTTACACTCACAAAGAAATAAAACCATCCATGTATTTCTTGATAAACAAGCCTTTTGGACAGATATGTGACTAAGAAATGGAGACAGTGTTCACAAGTTATGTGAAGTTACTAAGTTAGTTAGTGTCGCTGCTGCAATTGCACCTGACTGTTGCAGAGCAAGTCAGAGATGTTGAATTTCACTGTCATGTACTGCTGTAAACGCTCTATTTTCATGACATTATCAGGCTTCAGCAATCATGTCACTCTTCAGTAACAAGAGAGAAGAGCGGAGGAGTTGCAGGGAGCTGAAATCAAGGATGAAAGCAAATACGGGCTCATCGACTTTTTTTTTTTTATCAAATGAGAATGACAAAAAACATAAATATATACTCATTGAAATGGAAAAAGTGAGAAAGTGTTTTACGGGACAAACTTGGAGAACTCTTGGGAAAGCTCAAAATATGTAACTACAGTCGCATTAAAGGCTGAAGATCGAAAAAACACAACAACACTAAAAACAAACAATGCTGCATGTGGATGATAAAGCGCACCCTTCATTCATTGTTCAGCATCACTGAGCATAGAGTTAATCACAGAGTTGGTGGTTCAATCCTAGACAGCTTCTTTCTCCATGCCAAAGTATTCTTGGGTGTGTTCATTGGAATGTGAATGACAGATAGAAAGCACTTAGACGTAGAAAAAAAAAGTGCTTGTATGAACGGGCGAATGAGGCATGGTGTAAAGTACATTGAGTACTCAAGTAAAAAAACACTATGTAACAACCAGTCCTTTTCCTGTCCATTTAGGCAGTATTCGTCCAATAGGAGAGCCTGATGCAGGCTAAAGTTGAATGAGAAAATGTGCTTTTTGCATAGACTTAGATATAAACAAATATCATTTATAATTTTTATTTAAGGTTTTATCAAAGTCACCCACCCAAAGCAGGTGAAAGCCACAGTAAGCTAGTTTCTACTGGTGCATTTGTAGGTTTTTTCCATCAGGAACAATGATTTTTGCTTGTGTTTGAGCTTGATCTTTACCTCTGACAAAACACACACACACACACACACACACACACACACACACACACACACACACACACACACACAGGGGATGGTTCCTGAATGGGGCCGGAGGTCAGCAGCCGTTTGCACGTGACAAGTCAGAGTTAATTCCAGCATCACAAAGGATGCTCTGGACACCAGCAAACACACTCTCCAACAAACACTCACACACACCAGATTATCCCATCAGGCCAGCGACAAAGGTCAAAAGCAAATGTTCAACTTTTGGTCCTTTAGCTCTTCTATTGTTAACACTTAGATGCTTACTTTATGCAAAATCATGTACTTTGCTGTAATAACCTCAATTTCTTTCACCAGGATGAACATTTTGCCAACTGAAGTGCAGGAAAACTGAGCGCAAGTTTTCAGCTTATGGCAGGGTTAATTCATTTCTCCTCCTCCTCCCTCAGCTGCTCTCAACAGTTGGGCCAGCACCTTTTTGCTCACGAGCATCAGTGCATAAGTATGGGAATAAGGGGGTTAATGAATACCAGTAAACACCAAGGTTATTGTAGTTAACTAAAACTAAATTTAGATGTGAAAAACAAAAAAAGCCAAACATTTCAGTTACAACTTAAATAAGAATAAAAGCTAGATTTAAAAAAAAAACCATGTAACTAATTGAAACAATTTTGGGAACTTGCAAAAATAATTCAAATAAAGTAAAAATACAGTTTTTTGGTTTGATAAAAGTTTAATTAAAATAGCTAGACAAGTTTATCGACACTTTAGATGACTGCGAGTCAACTGCAGTTTATTGTAATACCTGTACTAATTTTCCTGAATCTTTTTCTCCATACAATAATAATTAATTAAGACCTATTATTGTAGAGTTTGTACCTTACAAGAAAACCGCCTTGAGGTGACTGTTGTTGTGATTTAGAGCTATATAAATAAAATTGAACTGAATTAAAACCAAGACTGAAACTAAACTGAATTAAAAGCAAAAACAGTGCAATTAAAAATGAAAACTCATCAGAAATGATTGTTTCTAGTCCCCTAATGAAGGTATTGCCCATAAAATGTTTAACAGAGATATTTTTAATGAACTTTTATTTTGCTTAATATGAATAATTTGCATTAGAAATTCAAAACTGAATTGAAATTAGAATTTTGATTGATAGTTGGAGTAAGAGTTTCTATTTGTCTTAATTTGCTCCTTTATTCCGAGAAGGCTGCAAGTATAAATCATAGCATGCTCCACACACAAAACAGTGGAAATGTCGTTGTTACACTGACATTGTTACACTGACATTGTTACACTGATGTAGTTACACTGACGTTGTTACATTGACGTTGTTCATGTCCACGAGTGCACTGTAAGGCTAAAATTGGGTCTTTTATGACCAAAATCAACTCGACTTCGGCTGTTATTTATCGAATAGCTACTTTCATACAATCAGTCTGCTTTGCTCTCACTTCACTGGTCATCGGGTTTCCATGTCCTCCAACTATATAAACATTAAAACAGAAGTTTACAGTAGTCTCTGAGACCAACTGGATCATTGGCTGGTTTTCCTCAATGTGTATTTACATATTTCTGATATTTTGCTACTTCCTTTTGATTCTTGTGCACCAGTGAACTTCTCTATAAATATTACTGCCTCGTCATGTAAGAAAACACATTGTTAATCAAAGGGTTTAATGAAACTAAAGCCATTGTCACTATGTTTGTATGGTTGTGTGTGTGGGTGTGTGTGTGTGTGTCCCAGTGCTCTTCAGGTCACTGTGTTTACTGATTAGTCTGCCATCCATCACTATCAACTCCTCTCCGCCCCGTAAACAGAGGCATCAGTGATGGATCGTCCTGATTTGTATCAATGGGCAAAACCTTATCAATAAGGTTAAACACACTAATGTGGGTCTAAAGTGAGAACAAATACGTGTGTGTGTGTGTGTGTGTGTGGACCAGGCAGGACGATAGGTGGGGGTAGGAGTCGTTTGTTCTGATGTAACAGAGTCAGTTTCATCACCCGAGGCATCGAGGATGAGGAGGAAAGAGAGAATGCACAGAAGGGAAAGGAAGTGACACGATGAGTCTAAAATGACTGTCTCTCTGTATCACACACACACACACACACACACACACACACTGGGTGTCAGCTTCCATCAGCAGCATGTATGACTGTGACTTATAACCACAGCTATGCGATCATTTACACTCAGTGCAGCAGATAGCCAGAAGCTACTGTCCCTCAGTACTAGTGTGTAGTGATTCAGTGTCTGAATTCACAACACTTGCTTGGATGTATTAGTGTGTATGTTTTTACATGCCATATACATATACATATAAATGAAACACTAATACATTATTGGTCTTTCACAATGTTTTTTTTTTATTTTATCTTTTAAACAGTGGAGCACAAGAACAAGAAGGTACAATAAAAAAGAAGAGTTTGTGATTAAACCCACATGTAAACCACGTCAAAATCAGCTGCTTGGGTCTTATGATGAAGTAACTTATGACTGACACGATCACACCGAACACATACTTATTTTTTTTTCTTGTCATGTTTCAGTTAAACTCAAAATGTAAAGGTCACTGAATCTGGAGTTGCTTAGAGAGCAGATCATCCTAGCACTCTTTAATTGATGCAAGTGTGAAGCTCAGATGGAAAACAATAATTTGCCATCATTACAAAATATTAAGCAAGACTAATTTTGTGCAGTTGTGGTTAAAAAGAAAGACAAATGATGTGAAACGAAATGGCACCAGCTAGCTTAAAAAAGCCTGTAGATTTATTTTTAAAAATCTAATTCTGTGTCTAATATTTAATTCCACAATAATGAACAGACTGAAATGTCGCAGATTTCTAATGTACACTTTTGATGGATATGGCACAAGCTCAAATACGAAAACAGATAGGATACAAATGCTGAGAGTCCAGAGACGTACAGTTTAATAAATGTCATCGAATGTAATGTAAATATGAAAATGAAAAAAAGAAAACGGGGAATGCAGAACAGGAAATCTAGCGAGGCCACCTCGAGAAACCACAGTGTGCCATCTGCATTATTTCCAAATTATTTGTCATCTAATTTTTTTTCCCTCAGCACCTTCAGAGGGCTGTCCAGCTGAAGCCTTCTTTTCAGCTCAGGTCATTTCAGTTCAGCCTGATTCACTTTAATTCAGTTTTCTACACTTGGGAATGACTCACACTCCTGACAGAAGACTCCCATTTACTCTCTGCCTGTATGTGTGTGTCTGTGTGTGTTTGTGTGGGGTTTTTTGGGAAACGTCAGCATCTTCTCCATCTCTCGTACTCGCCTGATGTTATACCGTCAGCATCACCTACAAGGAGACAGAGAAACAGGATTGTGGCGTGTTGTCAGCAACAAATCGGACTCAGGTCTGTGTAAAAATAATGCCTTGTTCTTCCTCGCTCGCTCTCTCGTCTAGCATCATCAGTGTGATGTAATATGAAGACCTCACAGCTCTGGAAAGTCTGCTTTTGAGGAATTATGGAGATACGCTTGTGTTTTTTTTTCTGTTAAACAATAAACATGACGTGTATTTGTAAAAAATAATAATAAAATTTTTCTCATACTTAATGAATTCAAATACCATTAGACACTGGTGGAGGTGCAGCAGAGGGGTGAGGCGTCTTAGTCGAGTCAAGCCAGTGTTCTCGCTCTCACACACACAGACACACACGCACAAACACACACAAAATTCAATCATGTTTCTGCTGCTGCCTGGGGGATCTCACTGTGGAAACCTCACTATAGTGGAAAATCACCTTTTCCATGTTATTTTACACAGCAGCACCTACGCCACACACTCGCAGACACACACCTACACAGTCTGTCTGCATTTACACGAGGAATCCAAAAGATCTGATTTTTTTTAACTCTTTGTGGCGCTGATCTCACACCGTCATGCCTGTCTCAGCCAGAAGTCAGCGAGGAATGAGATTTTTATTCAGCCATGAAGAAAAAAACATGCTTCAGAGAGTTAATGTCATCCTGTGACAATACAGGGTTTGTTGCTGTAAGCGTGCTTAGCTAAGGTTGCATCAACCTGATATGTGACCTTATCATGAGTGGCCATGTTGAATCACAGAATCCTGAATATACTTATATACAGACACTTTTCTCTATAAAGTTGTTTGGCAATGAATAAGGAATAAAGAGCAGGGGGCAGTTAATTTTGTAGACTATCCACAATATCAAAAAATCAGTCTTTTATTAACTACTGTGGCCAAATAATCAATGCTTTATTTTACATATAAATATATATTTATTATTAGTAGTAGTGCTGGTATATACACCTGTGGTGCTGATGCTGATACTGACACAGGAACATTATTTAGCTCAGAGAATAGAACAACAAGAACAACAGTGCAGTAACCAAAATTCCATCTAAGGCCTGAGTTACACAGGTGTAGGGACCAGTCACAGACACATGTGAAAAAACCTCTCAGCTGGCGAGAGGTTGTTGGCTGGCTCTGGGTGAAACTGGCCACAAAGCCTTCTTGTGATTGATTTGGTTGCTAGCAGATTGCCACAGTTGCCCGTGGTTTACATGGAAGATGCCAGCTTGTCTGCAAACACTTGCCAACTCCTCCTTAAGGGGCAGTAATACTAAAAAATGCAACAGAATTTGGAAACAGAGAGCCTTCATAGTAAAAGTTGTGCCTTATTGCTGTAACCAGCACGTTTTTACTTTTTTGCATTTCAAGTTTGTGGCACACTCGTCGCAGTGTTGCGAGTAGTTGGCGAATGCCTGTACACCTAGTAATTTCCTATACTGATTTTTCTCTCCATAACATTCTAACAGTAATTTAGTAAGTAAGTATTTTAAAGTTTTTATGTTTTTGAGTGGCATGATCCCTTCCTAGTAATTTGTGTGCACCCTCATGTCATGGATATCGGTTAGCGATCAAACTGAGGACCAAGAGCAAGAGCGTTGTGCTTGTTGCATGGATTCTAGATGGTCTGTCAAAGCTTGTCATGTTGACTGCTCATGGCGTGCCAAAATATCCTCGGGCCACTGGGAAATATCCCTGTGCTCCTGTTGGACAGCCTGACAATGAATTGGCATCATATGAGGGTCTATGATACAGTATTTATATATAATTAAACTTCACCTGAGCAACATTTGTTCATAAGCCATTGACACACACATACACACACAGTTTGTGCTACAAGGAACCCTCTCATCAACCAACCACATTACAAGCAGATGGTGAATATTATATGTGAGGTAGAAACATAATAACACCTTACATGAAAGAACTTTACTACAGAGTTGCTTCTGACTTAAAGGATAAGTCCTGTCATGTTCTGTTCTGCCGTTGCTTTCAACAAATCCCATGTGTCAGTGTAATCCAGTAATTATTACGTGTTAGCTATAGCTTTTTTAGATGTCATAGTGGTCCATTATTGTCCATTAACGGTTAAACAAATATCACCGGATCTCAAAATTTCATAACAAAATTAAAGTGCCACAGACAAAGTAGAGCAACTGTTGAGAGTAGTAAATATTGTTTGCTGTGGTCACTTTACGAGAGGAACAGAAATTATGGGTGTATCAGTAGGCATATTTGTCCTGAAGCCTGAAGAACGCAATGTTAAGTTTGGTATGAAATGTCCTCAGAGCAGTACGCCCTGGGAACTAAACTGCCACGGATCTATTTATGGTCACATACTCGCACTCCCCAAATGCTCCACCCTGAAATTTTGGCAGTTCACCAGTAGCTGTCCATCAGGTACAGTGTGCTAGTAAAGTTAGCTTAAGGTTTTTACTATCATTTAAAGCTAACTCCCCATTTTCATGTAGCACCTAAGCTAAATAAGCTAATGATGATGTCATTTTAGAGTCCATCGCCATTAGAAACTGAAGGGCTGCCCTGAACAAAACTGGGGTTTGTCAAGTTGTTTTAGAAACTTTTTTAAAAGAAGAGTTAGCTAAAAAAGAAATCTTTGTAGCATTAATGTTGCTAGCCTAATGCTAAATTCGAATTAATTAGCAGTAAACCTTTCAGAAGTTTTGTCAGCTTGCAAAATACTTGTCATATTGTCATAGTCGTAGTCTCTTGTTAAATATTTTACTGTTGCTAAGGAAATAAATTCACAATGAGTAGTCTGCAGACAATGAAGTCTATTGTCTGTAACAAGATGTACAAAAAAGACAAGCACTTCTTAAAAGAAAGTTTTCTATTTTGTTAAACAGCTCAGGCTTTTCTTATTGTCAACATAAAAAAAATTGTCTGTATTAACTGTTACAATAAGAGCAATTACACATTTTGAGATTTTTTTAAACAATGGGGAAAGGGCCATTTTCGCTTTAGTTTTTCCCTGCTTTGCTGAAAATATACTGAAACCTGAATCCAGCACGAAGTTTTTGTATATGTTACAGCACCATATTGGTCATATTGAGAAATTTACATAAAAATATAAATAAATATTTGGTAAATATTTGTTTTTGAGTACCCATCCACTTTTAGAACTAAAGTTTAAAGTAAACTGGTTACTGAATCTGAATTATGGCACTTTTGAATGTAATTAAATTCTATCTGTTCTTTCCCATTGTTTATGTTGTTTTTCGTGGTTTCTTCTTTTCACTCTTTTTTAATCACCGTATGCCAGATGGCTGCCCCTCCCTGAACCTGGCTCAGGGAAGAAGTTCCAGTTCAAAGGAACTTCTTCCTCCTCACTGTTGCCAAGTGCTTGCTCACAAAAGACCGTCTGAATGTTCTTGCTCTAAAATTGTGTTTGTAATATGAAGTAGTCTGTTGTAAACGACTGCTTTTGAAACACAAAAACTGTATAAAGTATCTGGGCACTACTACTGTTTACCCGAACATACCGTATGGAGGTCTTCGCTGGACAAATGTCATATGAAACTGGAAAACACCCGACTGAGAAGATGTGAACAAGCTTTGTGTGTGTGTGTGTCTGTCTGTGTGGATTTGCAGTGCTCTGCCAATGCTACAGACATTTCAGAGCCCTGTGGCGTAATTCAGTGTGTCAGATACAAGAGGAAATAATGTGGTGAGCATCTCGTCGAATCGCTCCGGCTTAAACGGCCTCTCTCCAGAGTGTGTTTAGGAAATTAAAGGCCGGGGATTTTTTTCATAATTGTCTAGTTTATCATTTTATTACAGCTAGCTTTCCTCTGATGGGCTCCCTTTATGATTTATCAAATACAATTACTGCATGACTTATTTTAGGAACCTCTCCATTGCTGAGGACCATTAATGTGTGCACGTGTGTGTGTGTGTTTCAGCTCTGGTGTATTTAAATAGCATTAAGTAATTGGAAAAACAGGACGAGAAGCTGGAAAATCTAAATTGTCTTTGTGGATTTATACCCCCCATTCACACACACACACACACACACACACACACACACTCACACTCTCTTTTTCCTTTTCTCTCTGTTGCTTCTGAGTAAATATCCAAAAAGCTTCTATTTTAAACGTAAAATAAGAGAAAATTGTGTTTTAACTGATAGAAGCTAATCTGAAATAGTTTCATTCTTGTGCCGTGACAATATTTCACAATATTTCTCAAGGAATGAGGAAAATGGGGATATAGAGAAATAGAGAAAGGAAAGAAACAGTCACAGAGAGAAAGAGGTTAATTCCATACCTTCGCCTTCCAGCTAATGAAGTGTAGGTGGCGTCCCGGTCACTTCAGCTAATTGAACAGTGGAGATTACAGCAGCCGCTGCTCCCCTCTGTGAAAAGAGGGCCGTGTTCATTAGTCGTTGCCATATAATATTCATTCTCTGTAGAAATATGTAGATAGTAATCTATGTAAAGAGCTGCTGGTATGATTATAAAGCTCTCAGCATGTTCTCTGGTAGCAATAACTCAAACAACCATGATTTAAAATACTGCATGTGTCTATGTTTAACTCTATTGCTTCACAATGAATTTATGGGACATTATCAATTAGACGTATACTCAGAAGAATCTATTAATATTTATGTAGGGCAATGTATTAATTTTGATATTTAACAAACCAGTAAAAACAGTAAACCTAAAGTATATCAGTATCTGAGTGTATTTTGAATTATTTGAATGGCTTTAGAGAGCAATAACTCCTGTGCTGCTAGTAATAATGGGCACAGTTGATAGTATTGGTAACACTGTGACAGACTTCACTGAGGCATGTCAGTGCAACTCTAGGCTGCCCTAAGTAAAACAAAGTCTATGGACGTAGAGTCATTGAATTGAAATTCCCCAGCTGGAATTTGTGTCAATTTAAGAGCAAGACGAGATGGCAAAGCTGAGCTAGGCTCAGTTTAATTCAGCGTTATTTATATAGAGACAAATCACAGCAGCAGTCACCTCAAGGCGCTTTATATTGTAGGGTAAAAAGTCTACAATAATAAAGGAGACCCCAATAATCAGACAGGTAAGGTAGCAAGAAACTCAGGAGCAGCACTGAGTTTGAGATAACAGGTAGCACTATGCGGCGTCCTGTTGTTTTCAAATTGATGGTGTATAAACTGGAGTTGTGGGCATCAGAGAGTTGTCCCGATTTTAAAACAGGCAACCTTGAGTCACCAAAACTTGAAACCAATTGTCAATGGGCTTGTCTCACATTATAATCTTGGCCTTTTCTTTGATGCACTTCTCCAAAAGCCTTTCCACCACATTTGTAATAATTAAATGTTTATTTGTCATTACCAGCATTCTTCTACTTTCAGTCATTCTGGAATAGAAATTACAGCCATTGTCATCCAACCTATTCTGTGCATGAGAAAATTGAAGCTGATAATTACAAGGTATGTCTTTGTACCCATGTACAAAGATTAAGGGAATTTGTGTACAAAGCAATGTTACATAATTAAAAGCTGCAGCAATGACACTCGTGTAACCGTGAGGTTGATTAATGTCTCTGGCTTGTTGTGTTATGTTCATGAATTTCATTTTCGTCTTCACGCCATGTAACGGTCATGTGACAGGTTGTTAGGCTTTGATTTTGTGGTGCGGTCCTGTGATAAACGAGCAACATGCTATAAGCTTTTCTTACATGTACAGTAAGTTGTGTGACTAAAACGACCGTGTTGGTCATTTGTTTCTACTGTCTGAAAAGGCCCACGTGAGTAAGCCTTCCTAAAATGACATACAGTGCTGTTTCCACTCCAAAGGACCCAGAGAGTCCACATCAGGAGGCAGGTGGGGTTGTGGTTTCACAAACACACCTGGCTCCAGTCTCACGGCTTTCTACCATTTTTGAGTTTCACTTTTACTCCCTTGGGTGGTGGTTAACACCAACACCTCAGAGCAAGGAGGTCCTGGGTTTGAATCCACCAGCAGCTGGGGCCTTACTGTGTGGAGCTCGCATGTTCTCCCCATGTCTGTGTGGCTTCTCTCTAAAAAAATATGGTTTCCTCGCATTGACATATATGGGGTGAGGTTAACTGGTGATTCTAAACTGGATATAGGTGTGAATATGAGTGTGAATGGGGTCCTGGCTCTAGACATTAGCCCAACGACAGACTGGTGATCTGTCCAGGGTGTACCCTGCCTATCACCCTATGGCAGCTGCGATAGGCTCCAGCACCCCCAAAACACCCTGATGAGGGCAAACAGAAGAAAATGAATGGACTTTTACTCCCCAGTAACTTTTACTGTCATTCAGCATTTGGTTAGGTTTAGGTAGCAGCACTTCTTGGTTAATGTAAGGAAAAGACTTTGGTTTGAAGTAAACATACAATAAAATACATAAATAAATAAAATACAGTGGTACAATTTACCATTTACGGAAACCTCCATTAAAAAAATTTACAAGGACATTTTCCATGTTTTTATGCATATTTTTTGCAATGTAGGATTTAATAACATCAAGCATAAATGACAGAGTGAGCCTTTTTCTGAGGGGAAGTCTCCATTAATAATGGTGGAAAGTGTAATGAAAATTGCTACTAAAGCAGAATTACTGTTACATAACTGAAATGTTACTCAACTAAAAACACACTACAATCAAATAGAAAAAGTACTTAACATAAAAGCATAAAATAACCTTCTCAAAACATACTAGGGATGTTTAATGTCTCGTAGTGGACAGGTGTCCTGTGGGTGTAACAGTTTAGAAAATGTATGGATGAATGGTTAAATAAAGTTAACTGAAGTATATCGCAAAAGGGTTTGTGAGTTAGTTATGGAGGCAGTTGTGAATAAATGAATGAAAAAATAATCATCAAGAACGTCCAGTGAGAGCAGAGTTTATTACATTCACAGCCATTACTGTGAATTTATGACAAACACACCAATTACTTATCTTAACTAGTTTATGGAGTTATACAGACTGCAGGTGTGCGCGGTGCAGCCTCTGTGTGCGTGTATTGACAGACAAAGAGAAAGAGGAGGCAGTGGGTACGACCTGCAGAGGTGGGAGTGGGCCCGCGTAGGAGTGAAAGTAGGCAGACAAAAGATTTTAGAGTTAAGCAGGAAAGTTTGGATTGTCTAACGTGACAGTTTTCGTCTAACTTTCTTCTGGGAAGGACAGAAGCAGGAATGTGTTGCAAGTTAGTAAAAGGAGAGAAAGCAGCACTAACACGACCCACCTCACAGTCACAGTGAGTAATAAGATTACTCAAATATATGTTAGCGTGCAGTCTTAAAGGAATTATATTTAGCATCTAATAACACACAACTTTTGAACTTGTCTTGGTGGTTTTTTTATCTGATAGCTTTAAAACTCAAATTGTGGCCCCCATTTAGCATTTAAAGCAGTAAAATAGATTTTTTAGTGTAAATCACGCTTTTGTAAGTTGTGTAAATTGCAACTTGGGAAAAGAGCACAAGTACTGACCAGAAACGATTTAATTGGAGTGGAGAAAATATTGAGGCATGCACATTATTTCTTCCTGTGAACTGCACTAATCAGCCTTCCCCACCCGTGCGTTAATATTTGCTAACTCACTATCGCACGATTCATGTTTTTTAAGTCACCTGATGCCGAAGTCACTAAACAGAACTCAGCAGAAATTCGTCATGTCTTTATCAGGACAAAAACAAAACTCCTCTCTGCTTCTGTCACTTTTCTAACCCCACTGAACCCCCTCCTCCCTGCCTCCTGTTGCCTATCCAGCACAGTGGGACCATGTCTCTCTCTCTTCTCCCCTCTCTCTCTACCTCTCTCGCCCCCTCCCTCGGGGCAGAAGTAAACCACGCCTTGAGGCCCTGCTCCCATTGTGTTTTCTCTGCTACTTCTGTTTGGGGCCTTTGTGTGCCGCTAATCAGCCGTGGGGCCATGCTCAGCCTCGAGTGTGTGTCTGCGAGTGTGCGTGCGTGTGTGTGTGCGTGTCCCTTGCCCTCATTACGTAGCCACACTGGGAGGCCAGCATGGGAAGTTTCTGCTGCCCTCCATCACCCCCTCCACCACCACCACCTCACTCCCCTCTAGCTGTCCATCACTCACTTCCTCCCCCTATCCTCATCTCACCAACCCTTGGACCGGCCACAATTTTAAAATAAAACTGCACCTGCTTCAGCAGCTACATCAGAAAGTGATGCAGCAGTGGAGCAGAAAAACAACAGCGCTTTGTTCTAAAGTCCTCACGGTCACAGATATTTGCTGCGATGATTAGCGTCATTATTTTCGGAGCTGGAATGAAGCGATTTTGCGACAGGAATGGATTCTCTGTGCAAATCACAAAGTCTTTTCAACTGAATTTAGCGACAACAAAAGCGGGACTCCTCCACCCTAACACAAGGCTGAAAAAGTAAAAGTTTTAAGTGAAACTTCTCACTGCTTTTCAGGTCTTTTTTTTCTTCTTTTTTCAAACACGAGCACTTATTCCTACTACCAACAATGATCTGTTTTGAGTGCCCTGACAATACAGTAGGCATTATTTTATTTTATCTGCTGATGAAGTTAAAAAATTTCTAACGTGGATCTTGTAAGAGAATCTTTTTTTCTAAACCAGGCTATAGTTGTTATGCTTTAACAGTTTAACTATCACGACTTGTTTAATAGCTGGTGAACATTCTGTGAACAAATATTGCCGTAATGTCACTGTCATCTGGGGGCACAGTCATCTATACTGTCAAAGTCCTGGCTGTATCATTTCAGCAGGATATTAAGTAGCGTATTGTAATAGTAAAGAAAAAAACCCTGGGGGTTGGAATAGTGTGCAGACCGATAATTAGTCATTTTATTTGTGAATGATTTAAGACGTCCTCTTCAGAGTTTGAGCTTTTCTTCACAACATCAACAACGAGACCTTCTTTTGTCTCACGTTCACGCGTTTAGCATGAGTCACCTGATGATGACTCCTCTATTTAAAAAAAGACAAAACTGGATTGCAAATTGTTCTTTGTGACAATCAGTTTGTTTGTTTCTCTTTTTTTATAATTTATGTCTTTGTGTGTTTCACTTGCCTCGAGACAAATTTTCTCTTTTGGACATCGAGTTAAGTTAAGAGGAAAATGTTGCCCTCGCTGACAAGCAGCCTACTGGGTTCAGTATCAGTGCAAAGTCCAAGAAAACAATCTCAGTTTACACAGCCCTGTTTGTTTGGCGGGTTGTCTTTACAGAGATTAATGAAAGTTCAGTGCAGTAACGCAAAGTAAAGAAAAACTGAAGAGTTATTTTTTTAGATTATCTTTCACTTTCAGTGTTACTTAAACACATCAGTAAGCTGGACTGAGTGAACTGTCCGCTGCCCTTTAGTGCTCCTCCCCTGTCACCTGCTGGATGCCTCTCTACCCTCATGTTCCCATCCCGCTGCTTCACCTCCTTCCCGTCTACTTTCTCCCTCCTTCAAGTCTTCACTGTTCATGAAATGTCACCTGTTCACATGAAGTGTGTCTGTCTGTCTTGATGCCTGATGAAGCTTAAGCCGCTGGACCTCTTTGCCTTGAGGACAAGCATAGCCTGTTCATTGCTCATGTACACACACACACACACACACACACACACACACACACACACACACACACACACACACACACAGACTCTGTCTCTGTTCAGTCAAGAGCTACACGGCTGTCTTAAATTTCATTGTGGGGCAGAGAATATCCTCTCTATATATGTCACTCTCTCTTCCTTTAGCTCATTTCTTGCTTCACCTGACTTATCACACACCCCTGGGCCGTCCTCAGTCCTCCTCTGCTGTCCGACAGTTTAGCTCTAGGTCATCAGCTTCGTCTACTTACTGACCTAAATTCATGTTACGCCACATAATTAGGCTGTGTGCTTGTTTCCGTTCCCACTTTCAAAGACAGGTCTAAAGAGCTTGAGAAACGTCGTGAGAGGAGAGACTTCTGTCCTGTGTCCACTGGCACTCAACAAGTTCTCCAACTAAACGGAGCATAGGAGCGTACTGGCAGCAGGAAACAGGCAACAATAAACTGTTAGAATTTCTGTTAGGTTGGAGGAAAAACCCTTGCTTAAATCATCGTTAGATGTCCAAGAGTTTGAGTGTTACAGTGTTTCCTTCTCACTGTTGCCAAGTGAACAAAATCCAGTTCCTGGGTATGGGGCCGTCTGATTTTTATGGTTTTCACTCTATTATTGTATGGTCTATAAATTTTCCATGAAATAAAAAGTATGTTTATACCAAACATACTTTCATTAGTGATTAATTATTGGAATTAAAATAAAACTTTCATTTTCTATATTCCAGTTGCATTTAACTCAGAACTATTGGTTGACGTCTATGAGGCTGATGAAACCCTCCATCCACCTTAACTTCCTCTGCAGTGGTTCTGAAATGACAGTAGACTTCCTTTGCAGCCGAAGAGCCTTTGAGAGAAGCACTGAATACTCATCTAATCCAAGTGAAGCAAATCAAACAATTTTCAAGTATAGACACAAAAGTACACGTCTTTGACATACCGCCTGGAGCTGAACAGCAGTATATTACTAGGTTTGGACACAACCCACATTTTGTGAACACAGATTAATATATAAATTTAGTAACATTTCCCACAAGAGTCCAATAAAAAATGCCTCAGTCGGGGGACAAAACTGACATTTTCACCTCGTGCCATAATTTTTTCAGAAAACTAATCTCAGAGCTAAAGGTGCTTACTGTTACCTCAATGACATTGCACATGTTTCAACAGAGAATCAACAGTATGAAAGTCTTGTTCTCACCTGGAAAAATTTCGATTTGTTTCCTTGCTGGCTCAAAGCAGCAATCTCAGCTCAAGAGGACACACAGAGGAAATGTTGTGAGACCCCCAACACCACGGGTGGCTCTGCTGGAACAGCGGACCAACAACTTAACTGTAAAGAGAAACACGGGCAATGTTTAGTACAGGAAAATAAGTGCTCTTCCATAAACACCGCAGAAGCCAAAACATTGAGATTAACAAAAATTGCAGAGCAGCAATAATTTACATTCCTCAAAACAAAAAACAAGATCAGGCCAATCTTTTTTTTTTTTTTTTTTAACATGACGAAATGTCATGTAAACCCAGCAATGAGTAAAGGGAAACCAGAATCATAAAATAACAACACGCCTCATAAACTACTGCACTACCGCTATAAAGGTTTAACTAAAGCCTTAAAATAGCAATTACATCAACTGAGTTTCGTTTACAGAAAAAAATCAGGGACACAGCCAGCAGTGTGTGTGTATATATATATATATATATATATATATATATATATATATATATATATATATATATATATATATATATATGTGTGTGTGTGTGTGTGTGGGAGAGAGTAATGAGTAAGAGCAAGAAATAGATTGTAATTAGTTGTGACTCAAGGTTTCCCTGACCATAATCCTCTGAACGATCTACACTCATACAGGTGTTCACTAAATCCAATTACCAACAGAAGAGGCAGCTGAGAGGAGAGGGCTAAATTAATGTTAGCATTAAATAATACTGAAACTTTTTTGGGGGGTTGCCAAATAATAAAGTTGTATGTTGCACCTTGAATCTCCTTGAAAATGCATTTTCCAGTCAGATGGATATGCAAATGAAAATATTAGCAGTGCATCTACACTTAAGTCAGATTTGAGTTTGTAGTTTTGCTTTTTCATAACTGACTTTGTGTTTATAGATTTCTGTCTTTTAAATAAGGTCAATAGCACTACCAACATGGAGCTTATGCATAACAATAGCTGATAATATAGTGGACTCATATGACTGCCCCTATGTTTACAGAGCGCAACAAAGACGAGGCATTATATTTCAAAAGCTGCCTATTTATGCCAGGAGAGCTCATGCTCTTAAAAATGGTAATTGAGCTTTGGTTCAGCGCATGCATAATTACCTCTTTAAGACTGTCTCTGCTATGTCTTTTGTATTCCCGTGTATCGGTTTTAATATGTAAGTCCAGATATTGTGTACAGTAGATCCAGTATGTGTCACTGTGGTATTGTGCAGACCTCATCCTCTGATCCCCTGTATGGTTAAGCAGACCACAGAGCTCTGAGCAGGCTTTTGCAGCTTATTCAAATCAGAGCACTACTCCATCAAAGCTTCTGTTAGTTTAGCTTAATTGTAACTGAAATGAGATGAGATTAGAAACAAAGGCAGTCGTTCTGTTACACAGTAAGCGTGGGCAAGACTCTTCTAAACAGCACAAACTAGTCAGCATAAAACTGTTAATGATTTTATGTCGAAAATTGCTTTCACACTATTTGTACAATCAATTTCTTACCAAACTAAGATATGACCTGACCTTTTGTCCAGATTGAAAAAATAATAAAGAGTTATTCTTTAAATAAACATGCAAATTATTAAACTTCTTCAACTGAACATCCCCTAATAATAATAGTAGCTATTATAATGAACATATACCTGCCATGCTCATCCTAAACTATGGAGGACCTGCAGTGTGGAAAAAAGTTAAAGTGACATGCTGTTCATCAAATAAATGCACCAAAATAATGTAAATAATGCAAATGAATTCAATTTATTTCATTTATATTAAACCAAATTACAACATTACACCTCATAGTGCTTTACTTTGTAAGGTAAAGGTCTGACAATAATAGAGAGAAAACCCCAATATTTAAAATGACCGTCTATGAACAAGCACTTGGTGACAGTTGGCAGGAAAAACTCCCTTTTTACAGGAATAAACCGCTGGGTGTGAAGACAGTCAAGAGTAATAATAATAAATGATTTAATGCAGAGTGGTGTATGAACATATAGAGAGTGAATAGAGGTGAGTGAAGAAGAAACAAACAGTGCATCATGGGAAGGGAAAATTAAAACAGAATTCATTGTATGTCAGATTTATAAATTACCTGCATTATTTTACCAATATTCTGGACCTGTTTGTTGATATATTTATTTAGTAACGTATGCGGCATTGCTTGCTGGGCTTTTAACCTTGTTAAAGTACCATTAAATTTTTGGCATCTTTATTTCGGCACTGTCAGAATGTGAGAAAACCCCCAAATGAAATCGTAAACTCAAATAAAAACTTGGGAGTTCTGATCTTAATTACTTTTCTACTGCATTGTAATATTGTTGTGACTAACTGCCTGTCTATGGTAGTGAGCCTGTTTGTGCTCTTTGCCTGTAACTGGCGCTACAGGGAATGCTTGCCATGCTACTTGTGATTAACGTGTAGTCAGAGAAGATGATTTTGGCTTCTTGTATTTTTTTTCTCAAATAAATATCCAGAAAATAAACTGTATCTTGTTTAAATGCTAGCACATCACTGGTATACTTCAAGGACACTTACATAACATGCAAGTGAAGAAGAGCTTTGCGAGTGAAGATGAAGGTGGTTTACTGAAGTGAGCAGAAAGGGGAAAGAAGAAGAAGATTCTTGCTCCATTCCCTCCAAACTTGTAATGGAGGTTTGATTAACAAGCATGTAATGTACTTTACCCTGAGGCTAAAGGCGGGGGGGAGGGAGGGGGGGTGTTAGAGGAGGCAGTGAAAAAAAAATGGAGGGAGCGTTATGGCAGGAAGAAGGTGGAGCGCATATAAGCTGCCCTCTCAGCAGGTCTCCTCATCCAACCTCTTCCCGCCACCCTGTCCACCTCCTCCACTCCTTAAGACCAGGACACAAGTTTCCCCCCTACTTCAAAACCTTATGTCTAATGCCACCTCCCCATCCACCGCCACCTTCACCCCCTCCCATGCTGTGTAAGCGGTGGAGGTGGGTGGAGTAGGATGGGGTTGGAGGTCAGAAGCAGGAAGAGCTTTTTTTTTTTTTAACAAGCTGCACATGCAGGAAGTTGTTTGTGCACAGACACAATGCAAGTTTATTTGAATCCAGCAGGGAACAGTGAGCAGTGTTGTCACTCAGCTGGTTTTAAGGTCAAAGGTTAAAGAAAATGTTGAGGTAGCACCCACCAGTGTGTTGCCTTCACTGGCAAAAAGAAAAATGAAACTAAAAGTCAGGGAAAAAAAGCGTTTCTTTACACGCAGCGGCAGAAATATTCATATCTGTATGCACAACTCTTCAGCACATGCCCCTGGGAGTCAGGTTAACTTCAATCTTTATCAACTTAAACTAAAAGATTCACTTTATAAATGATGGTGTAGTTTTAATAGTAACAATTCAAGACACTGATACTTTTAAAGTGACCCAGAAATTGTTTCTGTTACTATGAATGAGCTGCCAGCCTTCAATAGTCATTTTCTCCTTTACATAACTGATTATCTGCTAAAGTCACTTCCTAAATGTCAGGAAAGTTCCACCCAATCATGGAAATTATGAAAATAAAACTTCTTTTTAAAAAAATTAAAAAAAGATCTAACAATCCAATCCAAACAATACAATCTGTCCCTTTCTCTCCATCCTTCTGTCCCATCCACCGCACCGGATCAGCGTTTCTCTCCACCCCTCCTCTGCCTCGCTGTGCTGTCAGCTCAGGGTGTGAGCAGAACAACGTTAATGTGTGGAGACACCTGACAAGCCTGCTGGCCTTTAGGGCTCAGCCTAATCACTCTAGACCCGAACCCATCGGGAATTAAACCTGCAAAACCAAACAGTCACTGTGGGAGCTGGCTGGGAGCTGGCTGGCATCTGCTGGGGCCACTCCATCGGCTGCTGAGGGGAAAGGAACGTTGCAAATGGCGCGTCAGTGAGAACTGTGCTGTTTTAATGGACTAAAATCCACGACCTGGGTAGATTTATTGCCAAACCTGTCGTGCCATTAAGTAGCCAGGAGACCAAAGTAAAAAAAAAAAACAACAACAAAAAACAATAATAATACAGATGTTTCAAAGTTTTACTAAACTAAACTACCTCCTTCAATTCCTGTGAGTTGTTCTATTCAGGGCTTTGATTTTTCACTGTAAATCCGACAAGATGGAGGTGTCAGGGTTGAATGAACACACACACATGCAGGAACACTTTCACGACCATTATATTAAAAAACGTCTAGAAAATTTAATACTGCACGACCACGGAGAGACCAACAAACGCTGATGTATGACAACATAAAGGAGGTTAAGACAGCGAGAGGCCAAGAGTCAGTCTGAAAATGTCACCGTAATGTGCTTGAAGTAACATTAAAGCTCTTCTCCACCATTCACGCTACAGTGCTGTGTTAACTTTAAAATTAATGGGGATTTTCCAGTGTTTAAAGTACAGTAGCTTGTTAACTCCAGTATCTGTTAAGCCACACTGGGCCCCTTCTCCACTCTCTCTCTCTCCAGATGCCCTCATTAATTTTAGATTGGCTCTAAATGAGTCTCCTTCATCGCAGCCAAGGTTTTGTAAATTAGATTCATTTATATTTAAATTGTGAAACAGGCGTGGTTAATGAGAGAGTCGTTATTTTGGGGGGTTATTTCAGATTGGGCCGATAGCCGGGGCAGCTCAGTGCTGTGCTGGACTAAAACCATCAGAGTAGAGGCACACGTGATGTTGGGCTTAGCGTTTTCTCTAACATAAAAAAAATTAAGCATGTTTAAATTAGATATATATTTTGAGGCACGTTGTTAATGAAAACGGTAGAAAAAACAAGCATCTTGGCATCACCGTTTATTCTTTAAGTTTAGAACATCTCTTGGATCTAAGCTTTTTAAATGTTTTCTGTATGAAAATGTGAACAAAATTAGGGAGGAAAAACAACCGGCGTGTGTTTGTGTCCTTTGTTAACACCTAATTTAACACTCTTAAAACTAATGTGTCACTCTCAACACATCTGTGTGGTTTTCAGCGCCGCATGTGCCAAAAACAAGCCGGTGAACGTGTTGACTTAACAGGTGCCTCTATCAACACATGATGCCCTGGCAAAGCAGCGGGACGCCTCTCAACCTAAACTGCTAAAACTGGAGTGTTGAAAGTGTCACAT
This sequence comes from Oreochromis aureus, assembly GCF_013358895.1. Lineage (NCBI taxonomy): Eukaryota > Metazoa > Chordata > Actinopteri > Cichliformes > Cichlidae > Oreochromis > Oreochromis aureus. The sequence goes on along the minus strand of NC_052958.1, from coordinate 31,110,238 downwards.
CTAAAGGGAGGGGGGAAAAGAACACGAGGTGAGACGACAGAGATGTCCCCCCACCCTAAACCCATCCCTCTCATAAAAACCCCAAATCACACAGTGCTTTACAGCTGTACGTCTCCTTGCAAGGCTTCTTACAGCTCTCGGCGTCCTATAGCAACCCCCAGCTTCTCCCTGCTAGGAATTTGACTGTTAGGAATCTAAGTGCCAGGCGTTTAAAACCTGAGGAATGCTATTGTTCTGGTCACAGCTGCACTAGCACTGGCCTGGCTACTGCTGCCACTGTGTGCGTGGGGAGGGAAGAGGGGGTTGGTGGGGGTGATGGAGGAGGAGGAGGAGGAGGAAGAGGGCGGGAGTCGAAGGTGTGAAAAAGGCAACTTTACGTGTTTCCAGTGCTCTGCGGTCTCATGACAAAGCAGCACGTAGTTGACAGTAAGTTGACACATTCCTCCAGCCCGGACGTTTGCAGGCCTCCTCTCTGACTAACTGCCCTACTGCTCTTCTAATCTTCTTACAGCGTAAGATGCTTCACTGTATGTAGGCTATATCTGTAGCTTTAAAAAATATATATATATATCAGATAAATGTGCACAGCACACATGCTTGGAACTGATAAACACACAGTGGTATGTATGCAGCGATGAAGTGAACGATTAAAACTGATAGTAGTATAGTTGGTGTTAGGTAAGCCCATACAGGAAATGTATAGTAGTTGAGGACAGGGCTTTTTAAAGCTTCTTTTAAAAACAAAAGACATTTATTGTCTTTTATACAGCTTGGCTCCAAGATGGGTTTTGCTCTCACAAAGCTAATTTCCCACTTTGTGACATCTGACATGTTGATTCTTTATACTGCCGCTGTTTAATTTGGATAAATGCAATAGTAGAGGTCTGGCAGCTCTGAGTAACAGGCATGTGTTGTTTCACTAGTAGAACTGTTCAGTTTCTCTGCTTAACCGTATTTCTTTATGGCTAGTCAAAATTAGCAAGCTAACCAAGCTAGTGCTACCATTAGCTAGCCTTTCCCCAGATCTCCCCGCACCCCCAAAAGCTGGAGGCTTTCAAAAGGTACTCCACAAATCATTAAGGGCCAGGTTTTAGTGTTAAACACAAAGTACCGTTGGTACTGACAAAGAAACTGCAGTGACAAGACTGTGTGTAAGAGTTGGGAACTCAGAGATGTTGCATATATATTTCTGGAAGTTCCTGGAAGTACTTCTGGAAGTAATTTACTAACACTGACACGCAGTTTACTGCTAACTGTGCCAATATTTAATGCTAGGAAAACACCATGTCTTATTTTTTATGCTTGATTTGAAAAAGAACTAACTGCACCTTTGTTTAGAAAACAGTAAAACCTTTGTAAATCACTCGTAAAACTAACCACTCCTGTAAGTGTTATTTAGGACACTATTTTAATGCCATTTAATAAATCTGGACACACAAAAAAAGAATGTGCTGTTGCTCTGAGTACCGATACATGTGTATATTCTCAAATTATTTGAGTAGCTTTTAGCCACTCCTCGCGCAGATGGAGTAGCTCACTTTTTATAGAGATATTGGCATACCACATTATAACGTTTGCTACTAAAATTATGTGCTGCCTGAAACAAGTAAAAGCTATTTGAGGGATCTTGGGTTCATTTTCTTTTCACTTCAAATGAGCAGTTGGGTGGGGAGGTGGGGGCTTTCTGCCCACTATATTGAACGCAATTTTTTATCATGAACACTATTTTCATGTGACTGATTTTAGGTTGCTAATAAATAAAAATCAGTGCCCGGCAATGTACTCTCAAGCGTGTTTGTGTGCAACTTTTACTATATAAATCTGTCAACAGCAGTGAGGATGCAAAGCTTCTCTCTCGCTCACACTCACTCTCTCCTTCTCTAGTAATTACCATCCAGCTGCTTGCAGGAACAATGCTTGGCTCTCTTCCAGACGGCTGACTTCATACACTCTGTGCCACGCTCAATTTGGAGCGCAGCGGAAGCTGGGCATGACTGGCACCCTCCAAGGCATTGCTGTCTTTTTCTATGGGACTCTGTGTGTGTTTGTGTGCATGAGTGCGTGTACGTGTTTGAGAGTGTGTATTTAGGTGTGTTCCCTAAACTTGCCATTTGTCATTTTGCCATCCCATTTCCCATTGTCCCGCTCTCTCACTCGCGTCTTCACTCTCTCGTTACATCACTAGAAGAAGAAGAAGGGGGGGAGAATGGAGTGTTGTTTTTAAGGGAAATCAGCGTGTATTCTGCCTTGTTTACAGTATTCAATTGGAGATCTGTTTAGGAGCAGACCCAGAAGGAAGATTGCCACGTACAGATGCTCAGATATATTTAATGGGTGATCAGCAGAGTACAGAAACACGATAAAATCATTCATTCTGTGTGTTTAGCAGAGCAGATGTGGGTGAATTCATAGAAGGGAGATTTATAAAAACACTCTGGCTTGGTGAAAAGCTGCTGAGACTATAAGGTCAGAGTTCACAGTGAATCCTTGTACACCCACAATAGTTCCCAGTGTTTCCTGATGCAAGGCTGTGTTACCAGGCAACGAGTAGTGTTCGGGGGCTAGTAACTTGCTGACTTTTTTTTTTCCCCTCTGTGCACTTCAATAAAGTTTAGATTCAGAAAGTTAAAGGTGACTTTGGTTAAAACGACTGCAAACTTTGCCTAAAACTAACGTCACAGCAGATCCACTGCCAGCTGTCTGAATATGAGGAACTCCCTCATTATGCGGGTCAGAGGAAACTATTGTTATCACTCCACTACAACACACACTCACAGACAGACAGCGTGAGGAGGAGGCGGGATGAGGGCACAGCTCAGACAGAAATCGCTCAACACATATCTTTATATGGCTCCCTGCAGTCGCTCTATACAACTGTACACACGCACACACAAGCACACCCGTGCAAACAAAAAGCACGTACATAAACACGTACATAGTGCTCCCCTTTCAGCCCCTGTCTTGGCTGAATAGGGGGCAGTACGAGCGGGCTCTTCCTCGCAGCATAATGAAGAACTGTTTGGGTCCAGTACGCCGAGTTACGCCGATTTCACTGCCCAAAATAAGCCTCAAACATGCGCACACACGAACACGCACACATACTACCAGGCCCAGTCTGGCTCTTACTGTTTGGGACAGAGGGGCATTTAGAGAGGCGAGATAAACAGCAACAGTTGCTAATTGTTGCGTAACAGCTCGACAAGGACAGAGCAACACGAAAACAGAAAGTCTTACAGTTTCATTTTGATTTGGGATTCAAGGCTGTCTCTTGACATGGTGTGTATGACCACGTTTTTAAGGCGATACATTTGCGAATATACATGGAGATTTTCTGCTTTTTTTTCTCATGAAGAAGACAGAAGCCTTTTAATCCAGACATCGATCATATGAAATTAAAATGGGATTGAGATGTTTAGTTTTACAACAATATTGAGCCACCACCTAAACAGATATCATTGAACAATTAAAATAACAATAATAATAATAAATCAAAACTCTACTAAGACGGGATATGTGATGCACAGACCAAAAAACTAATTAAAAAAATTTCCAAGTGCATAAAAATGTGCTGTGGATAAATGGTAATCTGTGTGTAATCCCCTCTTTAAGTGCTCTCACTAAGTGCTCTCATGCACTCGTATGACTGGACAGGTAGAGCAATGGAAAATGAAAGAGGACAGGCTGGAAAACCGTAAGATTTACTTTGCTGCTAGCTAAACAAAATAGCTTTAGCTTGAATTTAAGCTGTCAATAATTTATAGCTGTTTGCAGCATCTCTTAGTCTTTCATCAGTCACACATTTTGCTGTCTAAACTTGTTATTGCATCATTATTAACACCTGCATCAGTACAGTGACAGAACATTAATGTAAATGACACCACAAAAACAGTAATGTCATTCCCCATTTGCAAGGCATATGACTGAGGCTGGCACAGCGTGGCACAGGGCCAGGCCAAAGCAAACAGAGGTGTGTTTCTGATTTGACTGCTCGCTCACTGCCGTTACAGAGTTAATACAGACGCTCACATAATGCAGTGTGGAAAGTGAAATAAAGAATTCTTGGACCCCTCGATATTCCTTCCCACTGTCGCCAAGTGCTTGCTCATTGCGGGTCGTTTGATTGTTGTTGTTATATAGATAAAACTGAATTGAATTTTATCACAAAGCTGGTGTAAGTTGTAATTTCCTAAAAAGTCAAAAGTGGAACTTCCTTCAAGGGAGTTACAGGAGCACGCTATAAAAGAAGGTGTGCAGTTGGTTTTAGTTTAATCACGTTTAAATTGGTGAAAATTAACATTAAAAATTATGACTACCAGTATTTGCAGTGTATTTCTACCATCATAGGCCCCGTCCCTGTAAGATTACTTCTACTAATATACACTGAGTGGACAGTTTGTCACGTATGCAGGTATGTATGCATCTACTGACCTGTGAGCACAAATGCATACGTGTTCAATTCTGGGTATCTGTGTTTGGACGCACGTGCGTCTAAGTGTGTGTGTGTGTGTGTAATGGCAGTGGGCCCCCAGGGCTGGGCCCCCCACAGTTTCCAGCGGGATTGTGGGTAGTTGGGAGAGGGTTTGGATTCTGGCTTTGTCTGTCTCTGTGTGCTGACATCACTGTGCTGATGGCACCAAATCCCTGTTCTACTGCACGCAGCACTTTCTATACAAAACACAAATACAAACACACATTCTCACACATGCAGACACATGGTACAAGTAATGCCAACTTAGCCAAAAAAAAAGAAAAAAATGCGCTTTCTCTTTTTGACACACATCCAGGCATCCATGACAAGGCTCACAGGGATGCAGTTATGCCATCATACTGTGAGCTTTTTAGCAGATATTTGACGCTGTCGTCGACCTGTAGATTTTTATAAAGCAATGACAGCTTGTTTTTGAACTAATGATCACCAAACTGATATTCAGTCACCGGTTAAAGAAAATTTTCAATAATTCCTTAAAGTTTTCCACACTGACTTTTTCAGATCCATCCAAGACAACATTAAAACATGCACGCACACGTATATTATGATATTCATGGTATTTACATATTTTCCTACATACTGAGTATTTCACTGTCTCCTTTCAGCTGCAGTATTTCCATCTATGTCAGCCATTAGGCTGCTGTGCCACACACGAGTCTATTTACTTCTAAGCTCAACTATCTGACTGCGTCTTTACATAGCCTGGTTAAATATTAACTGAGAGCCTTTCTCTTCCCTCTAGTGATGTCTTTGGTATGTATGCAGCTCGCAGGAGGGCGGGAGGCGTCGGGTAATGAGGGTGACAGCAATTCCCCCTCAGCCTAGAGGAAATTGGTACTCCATTTTTTTTTTTTAATTTATTGCAAAATTGTTTATTGGTTGCTTTTATTTGTTCCATAAAGAGAAACGAGGTCAGCGTTAACGTGCCAGAAAAAAGTGTTTACCAGGGGAAAAAAAGTTTTCAAGGTGATAAATGAGGATACCAAACAGGATGCCTTAAGATTGAGAGTCTGAAGCTGCTGCAGCATGAGTTCTTCTCAAATGGGAAGAAATGTTACATTTTAATGCATTCAATGTGTTGATATGAACATATTTAAGAAAAAAGAGAGAACTGGAGCTATGATTCCTAACCATCCCATAGTGAAATTTTTTTCCATTTCATTCTTGGATAGGGATACAGTGACTTGCTCAAGGGACACTTCAGGGTAGCAGCTGCCTGCTGACGCAGTTTCACCCTACATCCTCTGTTTGAATAGCAGTCTCTAAAAACCACTCATCCTGCTTGATGCCCTCGTATGGTTTTGTACTTTGCAGGTCATACAAGGGCTTAATATCTACACACAGAAATACCACGAGAAAAAAAAAGGACAGCAAACAGGCATGAACATCAAGCACACACACACAACACACACACACACACACACACACACACACACACACACACACACACACACAGGAACCCACTGCTCCTAAGGACCCCAGAAAGCGGTTGGGATGGACCCAGCACTCAGAGCCACTCAAAGCCAATCAAAGCTGATGATAGCACAGACGTTTATATCCATCAATCCACTGCCTCACTCTCTCTCTCTCTCGCAAACATTTTTGAAAACTGCCTTCTTCAAGTGATCTCCATCCACATATCACTCAGGAGGTAAAGGGTTATCGAGGTAACGGAGAAAATGTGAGCACAATGATGCCGATGGTGCATTTGTACTACAGGAGAAGTGAAAGACTAACTCATAAAAGATTTATCAAACATTCATTTGGCAGGGTGAGCTTTCTGCGGAGACGCTGGCATGCAGGTGAAACACAATGTCCTGAAGTGTTTCGGTGAATCCTGAATATATCAGAGGAAGGCTCTGCGCTCTGTCCTCTGATGAACAGTGGGTGAAATGTATTTGTAAAAGAAACTCAAAGTGAGTAGATAGGTTGAAACCTGGGTTGCCGTTCTCTACATGTGATGCACGGGGAATCTGATTAGCACTGAAGTCTTAGTTTTACTGAGTTTTACTGTGCTGCTGTTCATACGGCACTGTGGAAAAGAAAAAGTGAAGAGGACTCAAACTATCAAGGCAACATGATTCAGTTCCTTTTAGTGTTGTTGACTTTACTTCGATTTTAGACAACACTTCTGGCAACCTGAATGTCCTCGCTCACCTAATTACTCTCTTGAGGTTAATAATAAAATTCTTGCTCAGTGGCATGTATTTCTATGTTCCCTGAGCCTGGGTTTGTGTTTCCTTCAGGAAAACTGGTGATCTTTAATTTGTTGGGTAAATGTGATAAGCACTCCACCGACACACTGCTACAAGACACTCTTCTTTTATAAATAAATGATATTATGTCTCATTGCACACATTGCATGGTTCTGAACAGATAAACTTCTTCCTGCCTGGTGTTGATTACAGTAACATATGTGTGTTATATGATATAGCTGCAGTCTACAGATTGCAGTTACAACTGAGCTTTAGCTGCTTTATGACATATTTTCCAATAAAATTAAAAATCGCTGCATTTCTGCAAATAACTACTCTTTGAAGTAAGCTGACGAGATTTTTGGTTGCTGCTGTCACATCTTTAATCTTTAAAGATAATCAAATGATAGCTGTCGTTTTCTTTGTTCTTTATGAGCATAAAACTTACATACAGATGATTAATATACTGGCAGGTTTGTTTTGTTGAATGTCCACATATGTTTACTTTATTCTTTTAAACGTTTTAAGTCAACTTCTCATCTATATTTCTATCTTTGACAGACTCACTTGATTTGACTCATATAATGCTGCACTTTACATTTCTCACTCACAAAGAAGCAGTTTACTCTGGGTTTATTTAAACTGGTGGAAAAACAGTCTTATTAATGAACTAAATCTTATTAATCGCACTCATTTCAAATAACCTTGAATGATGAATTGGCTGTTTTATTTCATGCAAAAAAGTTTAATTTTTAGTTGTCCCTTTCCAAAAATTGTTTAGTCTCATGATTCAAGGTTTTCTACATGAGGGTTAAAAAAGTCTAGTTCATTCTTTTTTATTTTGTAAAATCTGATAAACAAAATCGTAGTTTTTTTTATGATTTTGGAAAAAAAAGAATCCTATTAAATTATCTACTTTACACTTAAAAAACATGTCATAATTTTAAAGCTGACAGTTTTTGAAGATTTTACAGGTTAAGGAGTTTAAAATGTCCCAAATTTGAATATGATCAAATATTAGTTGGTAAAAATTTACTGAAGGCACTTTTCCTTCATAGATATTAGTTAGTTATCTATCTATCTGTTAGTCTGTCGGATTTTTCAAAAATGCACATATAGAGAATTCACTTTCAAGTTAACCTGTTTTTCTTCAAAATATTTCAGAAAAGCTGTATTAATCACATCAGAATGATTAAAGGGTAACTTTTTGTTTCAGTAAAAAAAGGATGGATGGATGTGAGAAACAGATAATCTAACAAACAGCAGACACTCATGCAGTGCGCACATCTGCCTTCATCTGCCTTAAACCAAATTTCACAACATGTGAAAACCTTCTAATAAACTTTTAATGACCACTCCGAGCACACAGCCCGTCCTTTGAGTGCTGCTTCTCTTTCTCTCACCCACGCACACACACAGAAGGTCCTGTCAGGGCTAACTAAGCGCAGTGGCGGGCAGGGCAGCATTTGGATTGGCTGGACAGGGGTTACCGGGGGTTACGGTGGATTTGGTGGACCACCTGCTGAGCCTCAGCCGCCAACTGACTAAAAACATTTACATCAGAAACCACCCAGGATAGGGAAAGAGAAAGAGAGGGGAAAGAAAAAAAAGAAAGTAAAACTAAGAGACGGAGGAAGTTGAGACAAGAAAGAAGCACTATTCATGGAAACTTTACTCGTCATCTGCTCAGTTAACCTGACTCATCTCTTGTTTTTACAGATGACTGTTGTACCAAAAGAGAATAAATCAGTTTATCGCGCACAGCGCAGGTTCCAGTAGCGGTTATTTAACTAATACCGATTCAGCTTTACAACCTGTTCACTCGCTTGTGTTTTACAATAGTTTATGATGAGGAGTCTGAACCTGCAGCGGCAGTGTGGAAGCAGTCGAGGGCTTCTGCGCCTGCTCCGAGTGCAAGCATTTGTCTGAGACTGATGGGCTGAAACTCCTGCCCAATAGCCAGATTGTTTAAGGTGTGAGTGTACACACTGCCGGAGCTGTTAGTGTGCACGGGGAGACTTTGGCTTACAGTCAACGGGACAACAAAGTTTCATTGACAACAGCACAAGGCTTTGGTGACCGTTGAGCCTCGCTGGGCCAGAATTAATGATTTTGTTTTTTGGGGATGGTGTCTGTATGCTGCTAGTACTGTACCAGCTCCTCTGATACGTGGATGGGGAAGACCTGAGCTTTAACAGCTTTAGATGCACTTTTATTTTTCCTGTCAGTACAATGGTGGTACTTTTCAACAAGTTAGGACATCAAAATCCGCTGTCGGGTAAAATTTCCTTCATAAAAAAGAGAAGGATAAGAGATGAAAGCAGACACTTTCTTTATGTTTACTCCCTTCGATTTCTTCCACTTTTCAGATGTAAAAGCTTTGAAACACCCATTAGCATAAATCAGCACCCATCGAGGTGTGGGTTTGCTGATCATCATACTAAAGGACTGAAAGTGATTGAAGTCAGTGAGCTGCAGAAAATCCCAGTACAACAATGTCCGATATCACTCATAATCAGCTTAATTTCGATCCGAGAAATCTCTAAAAGTTCTGACACCACAACTGTTTTAGTAGCAGAGCTTTGCAGTGGCCCTTGCCCCTCCAAATACATCAATTCCCCCTCCGGATCCCCTCATGTATAAGGGCCCAGGCCCATACGGGGGTCCCCTCAACACCCCTACTCTGTCTTTGGCTCTGTGTGTGTCGGTGTGTGTGTGGTTGGGGAGGGGGTTTAGTCTGACCCGCAAACTGACCTCCTCAAACTTCAAACTGAATACTTCTGGCAGTTACCACGACGACAGAGCTCTCCAAGCCTTATCCTACTTACCGAGACGAGACGAGGAGCGAGGAAGAGGTGGGAGGAAGGAGAGCAGGAGCGAGGGAGGTAAAGAAAGAGAAGAGCGACAGCGAGAGAGAGAGAGAGAGAGAGGTGTGGACAGAGAGAAAGATACTGGTAGAGAGGGGGTGTGGGGGGAGGTAGAGAGGGAGGGAGGGCAGCCAGGCAGAAAGCGAGAGTTGCTGCTGTTGCATCTCTGTGTTTTTCATGAGTAGACAGTTTACTGGGAGATTATTCACAGTCTGGTATTTAGCCTTATTAGGCCACTGCTCCCAATGCAGACTTCCCTCCCATCATCCACTGCCACATTGGAGCTTTTTTTTATATATTTATTTGCTTGTTTCACATTTCCTTCACCTTTGTGTACATTCAACTTTTAGTAAATGCACATTTTGCACTTTTCCCCCTTCTTTAAATGGAAGAAATAATTCGCGGTGGGTTGTGCAGGGATCTGGAAGGAAAAGTCCTGTTGGTTTCCATTGGACGGCGTTAGGCAGTTGGAACGCTCCCAAAGCTTCGGGGAGAAAAAAAAGACTGATTGAATTGTCAGAACAAAAGATGAGCAGGTTTGTCAAAGGCACAAATTTGTGTAAACAAAACCTGGAAGAGTAACTTTCATGAAGCATTGCGCTGAGATAAATCCAATCACAGAGCCTGATAGGCTACAGCAAAAGGTTTTTTGGATCACATTTGTTAAATGATTGCTTAATTAGAGGCAGTAACCTTTGTAATCAAGGTTAAAACACCTAATACAGTTGGGGAGAGGTTTTGGTTTTAAAACAAATGTATCAGGATAAAAAGTGGGCAGGTTTCTCTCTACCGGTCGACAATTTGACACTTTCCTAGTCCAGTCCACAGTTACAGTTACAGCTGTTCCAACATCTATCCCAGCTAACGGGGGAAAGCGACCAATAACTACTGGGGAAAAAACAAAAGCTCTTTCCTCTTCTTCTTCGAGCCCATATAAAGCGAGGCTTGTGACTAATTTCAGTGCAGATAATGCACTTAATCTATAGCCACTACATCGTGTAATCAACATTTCTTTTAATTTACTACCCATCCACGCAACAACCATGACCTCCTTCATCTGAGGATTGTGACTGTAAATGGACTGGCACTTACATGCTGCCTTTCTACTCAGTTGAGTGCTCAAGGCGCTTTCTTCTGCAGGTCTCATTCACTCGTGCGATCACCCAATCGCGCACACATTCACACAGTTGCATCAGGAACAACTCAGGTTTCCCGAAGACACTTTAGTACACGGGCTGAAGGAGATTATGAGGAGTCAGGCATCGATCCACCGACCTTGCCATTCGTAGAAAACCCGCTCTCCCACCTGAGCCACACTGTTTGTTTTTTTTAAAGGAAAGCGTCTATGCCAGTTTTTGTTGATGATCCAGAAGTTAGAAATAAGCAAGTACATTAAAAATAATAATGATAATAATAATGCAGTATGTTAAATTTTCCACAGCTCTAATTTGTGCCTCTGAATGGCTTCTTCTCCATAGCAACCACATCCAAGGCTAATAGATATTGTAGTATTTCAAGCAATCGGGCATACCAAAGTAAATGGAAGAAAGTTGAAATAGTAGCCTTTATATGAATCCTTAATACTTTTAACTATTCGAGAGTCTTCCACGCTTCTTTGTTTGGGAGCACTGAAGATTGGACTGGTGAAAAATATGTATGGATTAGCACCTCCTTCTGCTTTTTTACCGTTATTGGATAATTTGCCGTTACTTTGCAAATTCTTATACACGCATTGATCGGCACGTTTGAACTTTTTCGGGCTACGCTTCTTCACACGCTGTAACCATCTTAGTAGGCAACAATTTATTGCTAATGGCTTCCTTAAAGTGACCTCCCTCCTACTGTTTAAATATCTTATAAGCTCATTAAGGAGTACAGCCAGAGGGATGTTCCTGCCCATGGAGTCTCACACAAAAGTCCTGGTAACTGGACTGTGTCTGATTTGGACAGTAATAGTGAAAGAATGACAGACAGAGGTAAAGCAATGAGGTCTGTCACGATTTTATGTGTGTGCAACTGTAAATGCTTGACGGCATGCGTATGCCTTGAGAAGAGCAATTCAAGAGAGATCAAAATCAATAGTCTGGGTGTTTGTGTCCCCGGGCTTGCTGTCACTCACGCGCCCTAATATTAAGGCGATTGATCCATCTTTGCCTTAATCTGTGCTCAACAGCTTCACCTGGCTCTTTCCCAGGGCCACATAGTCTACAGAGAGACTCAAAACTCTCAGTCATGGGACAGTCGGCCCTGGTCCTCCATCCTGCTGTCTGGTTTCTTCTCTCTTTGTTTGCAACCGTAGTTTTATCTTGCCCTGTCCACACCTTTCATAGCCATTCATGTCTCTTCTTGTATTCCCCTGATTTATTTTGCATCTTCTTATCCTATTACATTAAATCCTGACCTGTCTTGTCTTTCCTCGTCCTGCCAAGTCCATCCCAGTCTTGTCCCATCCTTTCCCTTGCCGTCTTAAATTCCAGCTATCCTCCTCCCTTCCTGTCATGCCTCTCATGCGTACAGTGATCGTGGAATCCTAAAATTCCTTTTGGTAGGAAACTGAGATTTTGACAGCAAGATGGCAGTAAGATAGCTTTTTGGTATTAACTGCAAAACAAACACAAACAGTTACTAAAACTTCTTTAAATCACTTTTTTATCACTACATTGCAATGCCACCGTGCCATCATGACTTAATCTGCACTTGTTTAGAAGTCACTGTAGTGATGATCTGAACATCGAAAATGAACAGCATAATCTTTTAAGTGCGTCCTGTGGGACACAGTGGGATAGAGGATGATGTTCGCATTAAAGCGGCGGCTGTGAACATAAACCGCAGGCTGTCCGGGCTAACAGTCCGAAAAGCTCCCTCGAGGCAGTGCTGTACGTTTGAGCTCCGTCAGTCTGTAAATCGGTAAATGATCCCGGCTGTCATTTAATCAATATGAACAGGGAGCAGCTGTCGCACATCATCGACTCCCCTGGGGGCCGTTGTTGAGACGCAGCATTAAAAGACAACGCGTGTGAATGCAGTGTGTGTGTGTGTCGGATCCATTTTTCACAGGTATTTATTGTGACAAGCAGTGTAGCTGCAGAGCATCCTCTGGTTTCTCAGGGTTGTATGGTCAGTGCAAAGAGGGTACTGGCTGTTTTGATTAATTTCGCCCTGAAGGAACAAATTTAGTCATTTGTTGATGGAAATCGACTGCCAGTCCTTATATCTGGAGACGTTACTGGATTCAAAATATTGTAAATGTCTTGTGGTTCCAGTGTTGCCCTTAATTTTTTTTTCTTCACATTTTAAAGACTGAACAAGATTTACAGTGTAAACAGTCTCTTTGACTTGTAGTGATTTTTTTGTGCCACGAGTTTAACAAAAATATGATTTCGAGCATTGTCTTCTTGCAGGGACTCTGAGAGACGACAAAGCTGGTAACAGGAAAGATTTCTGGATGTTATCTTTTTTTGGGGGGGGGGGGGCTCTCTCTCTTTCTCTCTCCTTTCCTTTCGCCGCCTCTCCTTTCCTCTTTCCTACTTTCCTTTTCTCTCCTCTTGCCTCCTCTCCTCTTCTAACGTGAGACAGTGAAATCTCATCCAGCCACTCTGCCTGCCCTTACAGCCAGCAGGGAGGGACATGTCATTTCACTTGTGTGCATGTGTGTGTGTGTGTGTGTGTGTGTGTGTGTGTGTGTGTGTGTGTGTGTGTCCCTTTACTGTGCAACACACAATGACGAGAGCACAGGGAGGAGGCAGGTTGTGTGTGTGTGTGTGTGTGTGTGTGTGTGTGTGTGTGTGTGTGTGTGTGTGTGTGTGTGTGTGTGTGTGTGTGTGTGTGTGTGTGTTGGGGGGGTGACAGGGCTCTGATCTCTCAGATAGGGAGATAGCCACCTGATTTAAATGGCTCGCTTGTTCCCGGCAGTCATTTGATCGGCGTGTGAACTGACTCCTCACTTATTTACAATCAAATGCTGCAGCACTGACCTGCCCAACCCAACCCAGGCCAGACATCTCTCTCTCCCTCTCTCTCCCTCTCTCTCTCTTTGCCCTATATTTGCCATGTCCCTCTCCCTCCCTCCCTCCCTCCCTCCCTCACGCACGCACACCCACACACATACAGGTGTACTTATAAACCTGTGATGGAAACTTCCAGCAATGAGCTGCACTGTAATGATCATGCAATCTTTTGAAATATGAGCTCGAGTAAAGGGGGTGAGTTGAGATTATTTTTTCATATTAATACATTTATCATATTTGTAAGATCACATATTAGTGATTAAGCCACTCAATCAAAGAGTTAATGCTTCAGTGTCCAAGAAGATTTTTTTGTTTTGATTTATTTTTTTCTGGAAAATATACGCCGGCACACACTGAGTGATGACTCTACCAGCGAAACAAACCATAATAAATGAACAACTGTAGTTAAAAAAATGCAGGTATTGCAGTCTAACAGTGCACAATGAACACTTTAAAGCTCAAATATATCTGTGTGCACAGTTACATTAAGGGACACATTTTCTTCAGCTACAGAACTATGGTTCCCTAGAGAGAAATGCTTTTCCTGATTGGATAAAAAGAAGAATAAGAGCATATAGTATGTTACACTAAAGCCTGGTTTCTAAGTCTATATCTTTATGGATGAAATAAGAAACTAGGATGAATTGAGGCAAACATAATCAAAGGCAAGGTGACATCTTTTGACTTAGCAACAAATTTTCAGAAACAATCAGAGTTTTCATATCATCATTTATCAGTAGAACTGATTTCTATATTTTTATAATTATTACAGTAATCTTACTTTCTTCCTGTTTAGTGTGTGTGCTCCAAGAAGCAGCAAGACTCTAATCTAATCCAGTCCAATCTGAGCTAATCTGCACCCACTTGAGAGATAAAACAAAAGATTTTGCTGCATATCTACTACAGATCTGCAGACGGGATTTCAGACCTTGCTGAGTGACTTTTAAAGGTAGAAGAATGAAAACAGCAAATTAAAACACCATCTGAAACATTTAACGTGTAGAAAATAATAACCCCGCCCCCCATTACAACCCCCAGTCTCAAATTCTTGTGAGTCTGGGAGAAACAACTTCAGTCTACTGCATCTGCTTGCCCATCCGTCCATCCGTCCGTCTGTCTGTAACTGTCCTGTCTGATTATCTCTCCCAGTTGGCCCCGAGGGGACACCCACACTGAAAGAGGCCACTCTTCCATTCAACAACAGCTTCTGTCAGAGAGACGAAGAGAGGGAGACCTCAGAGTCACCAGCTCCAGAATAGCCTGATAGTGACTGATGCAATCAATCGAAATCTACACTACAGTCCACACCATCGTCCAGCGAGCCAGATTTTACGCATAATAAAAGGAAATTGCTCTCGCTCGGAGCTGAGCAAATGCAGAAATTTTAAAGAGGGAAGGCTCCATGCCATGCCGTGTTCGACTTCCTTTAAGACTATATGTTTTCAATTCTTGAAAAAAAGGGGGAGAAAACACTAGTAGGATTTTGTTTTGGGCCAAATAAAGAGTCATAAATTCCCTGAACTCTGAACTGTCTGACAAATTTCAGTCAGTTTGAACCAGCACATTTGTAGCTTCTCTAGTTTGGTGAAGACTATGCCTCTGATGCAAAATGTTTAAACTCGCTAAGGATGCAGAATTCAATGTAAGTAAAGAAGGTGAGGGCTACGAGTCAGATAAATAATTCAATACTGGAAGAGTTATGGCATTTCTACGTGGCAGAAAGTGTTCTGCGTGTCGACACGAGTTATCATAACCGCACAGTATCTCGGCAAATCAAAATGTGCCTGCTGCTGCTGAGGCCCAAACCATAAAAACATTTGGCAAATGACACACGGAGGATGTTTTCAGCCTTTATCTGATAGTTAGAGACCAGAGAAAATAAGGGGAAAGTGAGGGAAGACAGAAGCGGGCCCTATGTGTATGTATACGCTGCGCTTGTAGGAGAGCAAAGTGTTGTGCTGATATCTCAGCAGGCTTTCAGGAACTGCACCATTTCTGTGACATGTTGTAATATAAGTCATGAAGACCTTTTCTTCCTAGTATTCCTTAAAAACAAAAACCAGTGTTGACTGATGACATGTGTCACAATCTCCACAACAATGACAGCAGAATCCCTCTGAAATTACACTGCTTTAATTAAATGTTAGTAGCACTGGGTGGTAAAAGTTGTGTATTTTGTTTAAAGTGTATAAAAATGTTGTTAAAACTGTAGATACACTAATAAAAGGTCGCCCAGTTTAGAAACATCCATTCAAACACTATAAACAGACATGATCAAGCCTGTTTCACTTGTTTGGGTTTGGAAAAAGTAATCACATTTCTCGTGTTTTTTCTGTCTGTACTGTTTGGACAGTGTCCAGGTTTGATGCATGATTCTTCTTGGGTTTGAAAAGACTGAAGCCCGCTTTAACATTTATCATTTAAGAATTTTTTATAATCCATAAATAAGCAAAAAAGAAATAGGTAAAAAGCTCAGTCTGAGAAAAACACAAAGGCTAGATTTTTTTTTCTTTTTTTAAGACTGTGCTTCTATGCTTTTATTTTGAAAAGCAACCTTTTTTAAGGCCAGATGAGCTAATTGCGTTGGACCAGTCTGCAAAATATCAGACTATTTTTAATATATATTTTTATATCTGTTCTAGAACTATCTTCATAATTGGTGTATGCTCTTTAGTATAATTTGGTCGGCCTTCCTGCTGTACTAAAACACTAAAACTACACCTTTTCTCCCATTTAGCCCCACTTTTTTTTTCTCAGCATGCATTTCTAGATGTGTCATATTCTAAAATAGGACAGCACCCGCCGCCCCCCTCCCGATTTAATGTGCGAGTGTAGTTGTTGGTCAACAGTTGGGTCGGGGGGCCAGGCAGAGGGACGGGGGGCCAGGGAACAATGGACTGTGCTGTTGTGCTGGACTTGGTGGAGAGAGAGGGAGAGAGTCGGGCTGATGACAGAGTGAAAGAGGTTAGTGTCTATGCTGGGAAATGAGACCAGAGGAGGGAGGGTGGTGGTGGTGGGGGTTCCTGTGTCTGTTGGCTTGTTAATGATGATTCAGTCCCATCAGCTCAACAGCCTTCTCTATCAAAGAGTCTCCGAATGCCTGCAAACCACCTCCAGCTATGGTGCCCGGACAGAAACAGACTCCTGACAGTAAACCTGTCAGCTACACTCATTCTGACATGAAACAATATGTCGCTGCCACACTCATCGTTGGCTTCATGCGCGCAAATCTGGTGCAGAAATTCAAATCAATCAGCATTTGTCTGCCGTGTGTTTCCTGTGCAATCGGTATTTTATTGTTTGACTTTTAACAGTTTGGAAAATGAAGAGTACGGAAAAAAAGAAAAAAGAAAGAAATCCTTTAAAAACATCGGTTCTTTCCATATGGAACAATTAATAAAGGGCTTGAGAGCTTCTGTGATGCTCTCGGCTGTGTAGATAACGAACACTAAATGTATCCAAAGACTGACTCTGGGAGCAGAGAAATCGAGACCTCGGTTTCAAATTCGCCCTGATTCGAAAAGTGACGCTGTCGCAAATCAAATGTGCGACACATGTGGATCGAAACTTTCACCGGGGGGTGGTGGTGGAGGTCGGTCGGGTGGGTGGGTGTGGTGGGTTATAATGAAAGAAAAAGCCAGTCACTGCAGCACAGATCGGCCCTTTCTGTGTCTCAGCAGAACACCCCACCCGTCCACTTTCCCTCTCCTCCCCCCCTCCCCTCCGGGTCTCCTTGAGTTGCCTGAGCCGGCCTTGGGGTGGCAGTCAGCCTGGAAACCCGCTCACGTTGTTCCAGACAAACGACATGCTGTGGGAGTCGGGAAATTGTCGCTCTGTTTTATAAAGTGTACAGAAAAAAATGCGGATTATTTTAATTTATTTTTTTTAATTGAGATTATTGACTGAGTTACTGCCCTTTTGCCTTTGAATCACTTCCTGCGATGTCCACTCTTTATTTCTAATCGGAAATTGGGTGGACTTTCTCGACAAACTAGTATATGTAGAGTTTAGTGCACGCTCACCCCGCCCTCGCCGGTCTCCTAATTTCCGGACAACAAAGGACCGACTTTCACTTGTAACTGCAGGAACGGACCCCACACCGGTCACCTGTTGCTCTAAAGAGACGAAAAAGCATAAATATGGGGGACGCTGGTTTGATTCAGATACCTTTGCGCACCACCAGCAGCACTAGCAGTGCGTAATCTCTGGCTTTCCTCTGATCGCTCTGATTTTTTTCGTTTCTTTTTTTTTTTTTTTTTTTTTTTTTTTTTAGCGATCATATAGCTCTTGAGTGAAACTCCTGAATTGGAGCTGCATTGTCCTCTCCCCAACAGCAGCCAGCAGGCTCAGCAGCCAGCACAGCCAGCCAAGCGTTTGACGTTATTAAATAATAAAGAGATGCTGATCTGGTAGCATTGTTGTGAAGGGAAAAGGCCAATTAGCATGCCGTTATACTGTCATTATGGCTGTATTAACTCGAATTAGTTATAAGACAATGTGCATATCGACACTTGCATTTTGTATGTGTGTGTGTATGTTTTTTGTTTGTTTGTTTGTTTTTTAGATTTTTTTAATGAGTGTGTGACAGAAATGAAGACTGAAAGAAGAGCTACATTAAACCGGCATGCAAGGAAACAAAGATTAAAATAATTAAAGTTATCCTTAATTATTTAATTCGATTCGATTATATGTGTGTGTGTGTGTGTATGGAGTTTAGAAACTCTTTTAAAAAAAATATTCTAAGTGGCCCGTGAAGAGTAAAGATTTGTTTCCTCTAATGAGCTCTCTAATTTATCGACTCTACTCGTTTTTGTGGCAAAGCTCGGGTCCGTTTTAGCGCATCAAGAAAGGTTTCCTACCAGGCTACAGCAGCCTGCGCCGGGCCTTATGTTGTTTTAGCCAGAGGGGAAAAAAATATTCACATCCCGCTGTATCCATCCCTCTCCCAACCTTCTTTCTCCTGGCTTGAGTTTTTATACAAGAAGAATAATGAGGCGTATATGATCAGTTCCATGATCAGCTTTAATCAGTAAAATTCATTCGATCTGCAGCCCTTACATCCTGTTCCACTGAGGTTCAGGAAGCCCGAGAGGCCTTCAAGCGAGGCCTGCAGCGCTAATTTCTAAAAGGCCTTAAAAAAGTAACAAAGTAAGTAGAGCGCAGGAGTACGTCACGTTTTATGCAACCACGTGGGTGTGAAACACGAGTTTTACAAGTGTCATTCGGGAACACGGAACGCAGATTTCGTAATGACATGCAGTTAGTGATGGATACTTAAAAAGAGTTTAGGCACAATAGAAGGCACAATAGAAAGTAAAGCAAAAAAAACAAAAAAAGAACAACAACAACAATCAAGCAACTTTAATGTTACTGCAAGCGGGAGTGAATTCTAAAGTTTTGTACGTGCGCGTTCACGACCGATGGAAGACACGAAAAAAAAAACACGGACACCTGAGGAACCGCTCGGTGAAACAGAGACACTGGTGTTTTGGTTGTGGGGATTTTTGCTTTGCTTTTTCTTAAAGAGTCGTGATCCCCCTTCAAACTGTGCGTGTCCTTAATGATGGCGCTCTATAAAGCTGTCAGCATCAATGAGCGGAGATGATAAACGGGAGCTGGAGCTACGAGAGTGACGGGGGTGGGGGAGGAGGGGGAGAGGTGGTGGGAGAAGGAGTGAAGGGAGAAGGGGTGGTGGGTGGGGGCTGTCGCAGAGGCCTCGAGCCTCTGAGAATGCAGGCCGAGAGCAGCGCGAGGCTGATGGCATGCTGGTCTGTGTCAGTGTGTGGTCCTATTCAATGCAGTAGCGAGAGAGAGAGAGAGAGAGGGGGAGAGAGAGAGAGAGAGAGAGAACCCCTGCACCTGCGCTGGATCAGCAGGCTACTGGCTGCCATTCAGTCCCTCTGCGCTCCACACACACACACACACACACACACACACACACACACACACACGGGCAGCTGAAACACACGACAGCTCTCTGCTCTGACAGTTTTGCTATTCAACCCTTCTCTGCGCTGTGATGAAGGCAGAGATGTCTGGCAGCCTTAAAAAAAAAAGACTTGAGGGATGCAGAATAACGACACGACACGAGAGGAAGGACCTAAACAGGGCGTTTGGGATTATTTATAGAAGCGGTCCAATTTTTTTTCACGTACCCCGGACCCGGTCCGAGAACAAGGGGATGGCCGGGTTCCCCCTATTTAGGGAACCGTGATCGTCATCACACTCTAAGTTTGCTGCTTACTTTGCAGACCGCTCTGGCCGGGCGACATTTAAACATGGCGTCAGTTACACAGACAGACAGAATGATAAAAATACACACAGATCCATGGCTGTTTATTTGTTTCGTCTCATCACAACTCATTTATTACTAAACATGTTTCCCTTTTAGTCTTGTGTCTGCCTTTTGTTAAAATAATAACAATAATTATTATTATTATTAATTATAAAATAATAATAACAGTTTGGTTTCAAAGCCAGCGAGTGTACACTTGGTAGTGTTTTTATGTTGTAAAAAACATGCAAGAAAAAAAATCATACAGTGATTTTATGAAAAAGTCGGTATTGAGACGCTTCATGTGCCGGTGACGTCAGCCCCCCCCCCCCCCGACCCCCCTTATCATCTGCGTGGTGGTGAAAAGGGAAAGTGGCTCTCGTGGGATTACAGGCCACTAAGCTCGTTGTGTTTGCGTGTGTGTGCACGCGCGTTTGGTAGGTGGGTCATTTGACCTAATTAAATAATAAATAATAATATAATCTGAACAACAAACACGGGATTTGGATTTTGTCCAGCATAAATGACACGTCTGACTCGAGCCATCGTTTCTTCATTTATTTACATTGAAATTCCAGCAGGCCTCGCTGAGCCAGTTTAATCTGAGCTCACTTCACAGCGTTTACACACGCCGGTTTCAAACTGCTCGGCTCCACTTTGATGTCCTGTTAGAAGCTGCGCTGCTTTTATTTTTTATTTTTTACAGTCATTAATGTATATATTTTTAATTGCATTTAATAGAAACACCTTTGTAACGAAAAACGTCGCGATATGGGCACAGACGCACACCAGGTTATCACAGATAACATCTGAGAGCTTATTTCTTTTCTTTTCTTTCTTTTTTTTTTTTAACCCGAGGCATAAAAAAAAAGGAGGCGCGCGCTTACCACCTGTTGCAGGCCAAATATCCTCGAGCTGGGGCAGCCAGACTCTGCACGCGAGGAACAGAAGGATGGGTGGGTGGATGGATGGATGGATGAACGGTCGGATGGGGGAGTAGATGGGTGAACGAAAGGATGAAGAGGAACACCTCAACCGGGCCTCCCAGCTTCAACCTACACGGGCCAAACAAAACACACCTGACTGCGTAAAGTGCAGCAAACATACATCTGAACACTTTTACTGAGACTCGTTCAAAGCGTCCCCGTGGACTAATAACACCACATGTGGGGTGTAACTTTTTAGGCAGGCCACTTGATTCCCGCTATCAGCTGTGCTGTTTGAACAGGAACGCCGGGCTCGGAGCTCAGAGCCTCTCAGACCAGCTCAGATTTTGGAAAGCACGCGGGGTTAAATGCGGGGCTAATATTTTTCTACCGAGATAGTGCGATATCAGTGTTTTCCGAGTGAACATTCACAGTGTCCTAGTTTGTGACTGCCTCGCTCACACAGAGAGCAAACCATTTACAGAAAGGTTACAAACAAAAAAAGTGGCTGGGTAGGTGGGGCAGTAATAGAAAATAGGAGCATTAATATAATAATATAATAAAAGCTGCACACGGCCTCGGGTCAAGCATCCTGTGTCTATATGGAAGTCTTTACCAGTCAGCCACAGGTCTTATGACACGCCACGGAAAATATAAGTTGCTCATCGAGCATGTTTGGTGTTATTTGCCTTCATAAAGTTTTCTCCCCTCCATCACATCAAAGGTGCCACGCTCAGCCGGGAAAAAAAAACGATCATTTTGCGGGGCCCTGTGGGCCTGCAGGGGCCCACGGCGCTCCTGGTAACATAACGGGAGATTTTTACGCGTCTGCTTTTTTTTTTTTTTTTTTTTTTAAAGCAGGAATAAATACATAACTAAAACAAATTGTTTATCACCAGCGCTCTCGGCTATTACAACCGACTCAACTGTTCACGTCAATAATTAATGGGACTCCCAACGATCCCCTGACCTGCCCAAGGTCCGATTAGAAGGAAGCGACAGAGGGAGGGAGGGAGATGGAGAAGTGGACGGATGAATACCGAGGGGCCTCTTCATCTGCCGCTCCCCCGGGACACAGCCTGCAAGACACAACGGCCCAATGCGCGCGCGCGCGCGCGCACACACACACACACACACACTCCCCCCACAGATTTAAAACCGTTAGTTAAATTCAGGGCGAGCTGTTAGCTCATCATAAGGATTATTATTATTATTATTATTATGATTGGGGGGAATCCGCCTGGTTGGCAGAAAGATGCATGGGTGGATTATTTTGGAGTCGGTTCTGTATGCGTTTGTTCTTTTGTTTTTTGTTTTTGTTTATTAAGGCGGAGGGTGGATGAGGGTGGATAAGGGTGGATGGTGGTGGTGTGCAGCGAGTCACCGGAGAGCTTGAACCATGAGAAGCGGGGTTAACGGGAAACAGCAGGGCCCGTTTGATTAAACATTAAATTAAAATGGCCACACTCGAGTATCGGCGTGGAGCTATTACACGGCCGAGGAAAAAGCATCCCGGCCAGGCTCCCTTCAAGAGGGCTCCACCTTCAATTTCCAACTAATTGGCCATTTCAGCCTGATAAGCCAGCTCCGTGTTTTGAAAGGAGTGAGAGGAACACAGCTTCCAAAACTAACAGATATTATTGCTGTTATTATTATTATCATTAGTATTATCATTATTATTGGATAAACTCAATGAACGAGAGGAAATAAAGCCTGAACTCAAAGATTTAAGCTGCTGAAAATACTCCTTAACAAACACAAAAAACACTGCAACACGGTGTCAGCAGACAATAAAAATCCACGGATGACACACATTCTCTTCTCTAATCTAAAATAACCTGGAATCAGATCTGCGCCTGGCATTAGCGCTCCTGCATGATCAGTCATCTATCAGCCTTACAAAAGAAGGCCCAGTAATCCAAGAAGTACAAAAGAAAGAAAGGAAAAAACTGTGGTTTGTATATTCAATTTTAAAAAAGAGAAAGAAAAAATATCAAACTGTAAACCGGCTCTTAATAGCAATAATTATAAAAGAGGAGAAATGACAGTCTATACCTGGGGATGATGGGTATTTTGGTGGAAAAATCTTCCCCCCACTTTTTAGGAAACAGGCAACAAACTTTGGGCTTGATGTGGCCATCCGCAGGAACTAGAAAATAGAAACGTGGTTAACCACGACGCACAGTTATTTGTGGACTTTAAAGGAGGCATGTCGCCCCAAAGCTGTACTCTGTAAGCACTCAGTAGAATACTAAAGAATGACTGAATTTACAGTACACATTTAAAAGAAGACGAAGAAGACAGATGACAACTCAACATGTGATGACTGCCTGGCACACAACAACAACAACAACATAAAGAAAACCCAGTGAGAAATCAAATCAAAACTCAAACAATTTCAAGTATCCAAATTTCCAAAATTTATTCATTTCAAACTGCATATTGAAAAAAAAATATATACTCAGCTGAAATTGTAACTGTTATAAGGATGGTATTAGTTCCGGTATATATACATGGAGTGGTTGGCTGTTCTGCGTACAGGCCACAATTCTTAAAATACAACTACGGGAATGAAAAAAAAACCAAAACAATTTTTCTTCTTCTTGAAATAAAAACTTAAAATATCACAGGAAATATACAGAAATTGTACAAATCAATTAGAAAATAAAAAATAAAAAGTACAAGCGTCATATACCTCTAACAGATGAAAAGTGGGAGACGGAAATATAAATTAAGAACCTATATTTTAAGCTGCATGAGAGGAAAAAAAAACAAAAAAGGCGTCGTTTTTTTTAATATATATATAATTTTTTTTCCAAGAAATAAAATGTTTAGTAATGCTGCCTTTAAAAATGAAAACAACAACAACAACAACAACAACAAAAAAGAGCAGTTTTACCTGCTTCGTTTCATGTCCCCTTTTTCTTTCCAGTGTTGTGAAGTGTTAAATGAGCTCCCATAAGAATTTCAGCTCTGCTATCTTTCACTTTTTTTGTTTTTTTTAATATTTTTATCTGCAGAACTGGCGTTGCTTTATATAAAACAGGAAAAAATGAAACAAATCGAAGAAAAAAAGAGAAATAGAAAAAGAAATATGCAACCTTTTGCAGTTTAACAAACAATTTTCGTCTGATTGTAATGTTTCTTTGATAAATACTGTACAAAAGGGTGATTGCAATAATAAAACATTTTTTTGATTGCGACTCCCACTTTCTATAGTCTTCCAAACTTCATCCGTCAGTGAAAGGGGGGTGGGGATGGTGGCTGTGGCGGTGGTGGGGGATCTCCTACCGTCCCTCTAGAGCTTCCTTAGAATAAAATGTGAGACAAAAAAAGACAAAATAAAAAGAGTCGTGTGTCCCTTTTTTCTTTTTCTTGGAGACTTCTATACAACTTTTCCCACCCCGAAATTTTTCTGTACAAAAATAGTCCAACGTTAAGTAGTCCACAGTTTCTCTTATAAAAGTTCTTTCTCTCTCTCTCCTTCTCTTTTTCGCTTTCATGTCTCTTACATGTGTGTTAACGGCAGCGTGCCGTTGATCGTCGTCCCGGGCACGGTGCTCTGGTAGTGCCCGGACATGTGTAGCCTGGTCTGGGCGGTCGGTTCGCTGACCTCCGCCCCGGGCAGGTACATGCTGATCATGTCTCTCAGATCGCCGCTTTGGCAGCCCGGGGCGGCCCGGTGGGATGACGAGGTGACGACGGGCGGGCTGGAGCTGCTCGACTCGGACTTCACCACCGAGGAGGGCCCCATGGAGCCCAGGGCGGTCATCCCCGGCGTGGTTTGCTGGGAGTAGGACATGGAGTATGTCGGGGAGCCGTTCATGTAGCTCTGGGAGCTGGTCATGGAGTTGTACTGCAGGGCGCTCATGTCGTAGCGGTGCATGGACTGCATCTGGCTCGGGTTGTGCGCGTTCAGCCCCGGGTGCTGGTAACCCAGCTGGTCCTGCATCATGCCGTAGCCCCCGTTCGTCCAGCCGTTCATGTGCGCGGCGTAGCTGTCCATGCGCTGGTTCACTCCGCCGCCCAGCCCGGCCCCGACCCCGACACCGACCCCGGTCCCCATCCCGTTGCCTCCCGGAGCCAGCAGCCCACCGGGCAAGGTGTACTTGTCCTTCTTCATGAGGGTCTTGGTTTTCCGCCGGGGCCGGTATTTGTAATCCGGGTGCTCCTTCATGTGCAGGGCCCGCAGTCTCTTGGCTTCGTCGATGAAGGGTCTTTTCTCGCTCTCCGACAGGAGTTTCCACTCTGCGCCCAGCCTCTTGCTTATCTCCGAGTTGTGCATTTTGGGGTTTTCTTGCGCCATCTTCCTCCTCTGTCCCCGGGACCACACCATGAAGGCGTTCATGGGTCTCTTGACCCGCTCGGGGCTGTTTTTCTGGTTGTTGCCGGTGCCGGACGTGTTGGTGTTGCCCGTGCCCCCCGTGTTGGTCTGGGGAGCTGGGGGCTTCAGTTCAGTCTCCATCATGTTATACATCGGGAACAGATTTCAAAAAAGTTGAATCCCAGAAAAAAAAATGTCAAAAAACAAAGAAGCCAAGAGAAAAACTCCAGCAGCCAGAGGAGCGGACAGTGAGGAGAGCGCAGGGCTGCAGCGAAAAGTTACCTGCCGGGATTTTTCTATGCAACTTTTCTCTGGACAAAAACAACAAGCATCAAGCCGCTTCTCTCCACACACACACACATACACACATATACACACACACACGCACACACACAGAGACACGCACACACAGGCTCACGCACACACACACAGACACTCGCTCTCTTTTCCTCTCTCTCCCTCTCAGCGCGCAGAGAGAGAGCCTTCTTCCAAAACAGCTCCCCGCTAATGTTGTGTCCACAAAACTTCTCCCGTCGCTTCTCCGAAAACGAGCGTCAACAAACCCGCACTTTTTCGCCTCTGTCCGCCCGAGCCGAGCCGTGACAACTCCGGATAGTTTGTGAAACAAGTTAATAGACAACCATTCATGCGACCGGGGGCTGTCAGCGTATAAATGGGTTCGACTTGGCCAATCAGAGCCGGCCTTTTTCCCAGCGACACGCCAATGGGAGACCTTAATTAGCATAAAGGGGCGGAGTCTGCCTGCCCCCGACACACACAGAGAGAGCCACACACACACACACATACACAGGGTGCCCATATGAGCCAATACCAAGTACATATTTACTATTTCCAGGCTGATGGGGATTTTTCTGTGGGAACATGTTAATGGGAGCACTTGATGATTATTTCCACACTTCATACTGAGAGAGAGCGTGATGCAGAAGCGAGAAAGTGGCTGCTTGCAAACTTTTAGACCCACACAGAAAGTTAAAGTTGGATAAAAAACTAAACAGAATAAGTGACAGTATAAACGTTCAGGAAATGATTTTTAGAGCCTGTAGACTTTGCTTCTAACAACAAATCAACAGCTGGGAGTCAAACGCACATGCGCAACGATCAAACCCATTCAGCATCATCTGTCCCTAAAGGTGGAGACAGCGTTTTGTTTCCGACACAAGCCACAGCCTGCGGGAGCTAACCCCTCGTCCCCAAAATCGAAAAGTCACTGATTCCCCTCCGCTTACAACAATCGCCCACCAACACCACCACCCACATCCATCAGAATAAAAGCACAATAACACTTAAATAAACTTTGTTAGTTAACTCAAAGCATTGAATGACTGTGTGTGTGACTGTGTGCGTGTGAGTATGAAGGAGGGAGGGCTGGGGGGGTTATGAGCTGGTTTTTGCGTTGAAAAGAGGAAAGGTAATCCAAGATGTTTCCCCCCCTTTTTGTCCCTTTTAGTGAAGTTGAATGCCAACACACAGAAGGCAGACGGGCTCATCTCAGCACAAATAAGCGCTTTTTTGTTTGGGATGTTGTCGCTACATCTGTCCGGACAAAGACCCTACTCCACGTCACTTCCACTGCGAGTGCTGCTGTTGTTGTTAGGGCTTTGTAGTGTGTGTGTAAGAGAGCGCAAGAGAGAGAGAGAGAGAGAGAGAGGGCGAAGTAAGGCCTTACCGGGGGACGCGAGGAGGGGGAGAAATAAAGGTGAGGAATATTTTAAGATAAAGTGTGTTTGCACAAAAGGCGCAGCTCATTCAGTGAGCCCGAACGAGCGTGTCAGCCAAATAAAGTGAGTGTGTGTGTGTGTGTGTGTGCGTGTGAGTGTGTGAGAGAGAGACAGGGGGAGAGAGAGAGGAAAGAGCGGCCTCCACCTGCTTCACCTCAGGCCAGATCAAACCGAAGCAGGCCGAGATTACTGTGAAGGGAAACACACGCCGTAGAGTGCGAAACTATCAAGCTTTAGAGTCTCTAGGAGGAAAAAAGTTTTTGTTGTGGGGAGGGGTCTGTGCTGGAAGTGTTAGTTTCACTTGTTTTAGTTCTTTCTCCCCCCGCTCAAACTGCATTTGAGGTGCCCAAAGCCTCTGTGCTGCGTGACACCAGTGCCGCCTAGTGGAGAATACGGGAGCTACACGCGACTGCAAAACTTGAGGGGAGTAGAGGATGAGTTAGAAGTTCAGTTCAATGCCTAGGAAATGCTTAAAAAAGAAGAAGAGTCTAAAAACGTCAGTATTTTTTTTTATTACAAAATCCGCCCTTAGACAAAATAAATATATAACAAATATATTGTAATAAAAAAAAGCTCCGAAAAACCCGAGTCACCTGTCACACATCTCCTGGCCTGGATCTCTAAGCCAGAGAGTCACGATAATTAAAGACAGATTAAGTCCAGACACCTGAAAGAATTCCGTTTCAACCAGATGAAATCCTAACTGACAGAGAACCTATCGGGCCTTATTATGACGATTTTTCTGTTGTTTTTGTTTTTAATCATTTGATAATAAATAGAGGAGCGTATCCCCCACGCACCCACCCCTTCCCTCGTGCACTCATTATGCCGGCCCCCGGCAACCTTACATAAGATTCATCTTGTGCTTAATAGGCTGCGAGAGGCGACACATGCAGCTCGGTCCATTCTAATGCAAGGTTGAAATGGGCCGCTCGGCTGCTATCTGCATCTGAGTGTGTTCCCCCTACCTCTAATCTGCTTATGATAATAAAGGAACAGCGGGGCTCTGCGGCTCTCTGAAAGCAGGCCCCAGCCAGTCGGGAATGGCCCCATGCATCCGCAATCATCCTGAATTTGTTTAACAAAAAAAAAAAAAAAAAAAAAAAAAAAAAGGGAGAAACCAGTGGGGCGGCTCCCTCGGACCACTTGTAAGCCCCCATGTTATATTCACCAGGTTTGGGGTGAAAAACGGCAAACGCGCAGCGAGCTGTGACGCTAAAATGCTGTTTATGTGGTTGCACCAATTTAGGTGATATGATCTCTGCAAGAGTATTTTTAAAAACAACAAGTATGAGTGGAAAATGATTCAACTATCTCCTGTCACAATCCTTACAGAGGATCTCAGTGATCACATGAGTTTACCGGTGACAATTTTCAAATGCACCACATGGCAAAATCTATGAAGGGATTTACTCCCGTTACAGTGAAACAAAATAAAAACCACATTTTTTGTTTTAGGTGAAATAAACTTGTTTTTTTGTTTGTTTGTTTGTTTTTGCCATAAGGACTAAAGAAGCAAACAAGAAAAAATCTAAACGGAATCGAGCCCTTCACCATAATTAATAACACAATTAATACAAAATACAGGAAGAGATTGTTTTCTATATATAATCAAGCAGGTTAAATATTTAAACACGATTTGCTGTTGATTTTTTAAATGACAGAACTAAAAATGTCAAATTGAATTGAGTTTAAAGACACTGCAAAACTGAACTGATGCCATTAAACATAAAAGACATCGAGGAATTATGAAAAAAAGAAAAAAAATGTAAGAAAATGTGAAATGTAAGTAAAATGTAAACATGGATTTACTGTAAATTTATGGCGGTCCGAACAGAGTAAGCATAGAGGCGGGTAAATTAAGCCTGTAAGTAAGAATAAGCCGGGGCTGGTTTGGAACACAGCTCAAAGCAAATACTATGATACTCGTGAGTTTTAAAAATAAATATTAGAACATGTTTTTTTTTTTTAAGCTAAATCAATTTAAAGAATTGCTAAATGTAAATGATTTTTGAGCTACACGAAAACCAAACCGACCAACATCAACACAGACAGTCAAGCTCATGATTCCAGGCAGTGTCATTCCTCGACACTGTTTTATACACACACACACTGACACGCACACGCACACGCACACACCAACACGCACAGGGCTTCTCCACTCCGCCGCACTCCAACTTACTGCCAGTTTGGGAGTTGTCTTCCTCTCGTCTTGATTGGCAGAAATTAAACAAGTTGCCATGTCGCTCAGCCTCCTTCGTGTCTATCTCTCCCACCGCTGATGGAGCTTCAGCCTGTCCGGGGCAGAGCTCCAGTCGTCGGCACCCAGCCCGCACTTTCCGTTCGTATCCCCCCCGACCCCGAGCCACCAACCACCAACACCTGGTAGTCCGTGCGCTTTCGACCCGGCAGCCGGTGCGCGTTTGTCGGCGTGCAGATCCCGGCGTGCAGCCCCGTCGTCTGTCTGGAGCTCTCCGCTGTCTCCTCTCCGCTAGCCCTGCAACAAGAAAAAGCCGTTTATGGCGACACACAATGTGAAAAGGGGGCCGATTTAAAAAGGAGAAGAATGCAAGCAAGAACAACAAAAGTCAGTTATAGCAAAGTCTGTGCCTCTCCTCTCCTATCTTCCACCCCCTAGCTTAGCCCACATAATGAGCAGGAAAAAGCTTTATATTTTGTTCACTGGGTATTCACAGATAATTTGAAGCCATTGTTTCTGCCACAGATGGTTCTTTTTAATACAATAACGGTGCTCTTTGTGAATAGCGAGCCCACAATAAAAATCTAAAGCGTCCTCCTGAATAACCATTTTGTTCTCTCTTGTATAGGCCGAACAAAAGCGCCAGTGAGGTAATGGCCTGCCTTATTGAAAGCCTCAGAATGGGGATTTGATAAAGATTTTTTTTCGCTCCTTTTTTTCCTTCTTCTTCTTCTTCTTTTTTTTTTTCTTTTTGCAAAGTACACGGCAATGTCAAAGAGAAACTGACACGGGATAAAAAGGAGAGGAAAAAAGGCTGGAAAAAGTGCTTGCAGTTGCAGATTGCAAAGACATTATTATTATTATTATTATTATTATTATTATTATTATTATTATTATTATTATTATTTTTTATTATTCTAGCTGGATTAAAACTGGCAGAAGTCAGATGTGAGGGGTTGTGTTGCAGAGCTGCAGCAGAGCAGGTCAGGTGCAGGCATGTTGCTTTTTTTTAAGGGAAATGTCATAAATGCATGGGCATTAATGGGAGAAGGGGCGGGGGTGACTCATGTAACTTGGTAATGTTGAGATGCTTGTAGGCCTATAGGATGGATCCTGCAGAAGTGTGCAAGACCCCCTGCACACACACACCCACGCACACACACACACACACACACACAGAGTTTTGATGTAATTCGTAATTAACTCAAGGCTAATCAATAAAGCGTTTAACACAACGCACAATGGACACACAGGGGATGATCCCCAAGCCAAACATATTGGATGTCACTGATCGTTACAAGGTGAGGACACCCTGTCTATCACACAGGGTTGGAGGGTGAAGGTGGGGGCAGCTGGAGAAGACTGCAAAGGAGAGGAGAGGGGGCATGAATGACATGAATGACAGGATGGAGAGAAGGGCAGAGAGGGGATGAGGGGGATAGAGGGCTGAAAAGGTGAGAAGGAGATGCAAGGAGAGAATCACATTTCAAACTCACCGAATCAGCCCCCAACACACACACACACACACACACACACACACACACACACACACACACACACACACACACACACACTACCACCACCACCAGTACTTATCAATGACATCAGTGAATAATGGATTAAGAAGAAGGCCTCACTCACGCCTCCTGACAGAGTTCATTCATTCATCAGTTCATAAGATGAGAAAAATGCCATTAAGGTTAATCATAACAAACAAGATGAGAGCATTTGGAAAGTTTGGTGTCAGCACCGTCATCAGCTCAAGTTTTTCTCAGTCTGCTTTCACTGTGAAGCAGGACTGTTTTGCTACAAGCACCATCTTCTTCAAACGCCTCAATTTCAAAAGCAAAAGCTCAAACTTTTTTTTTTTTTTTTTTTTTTTTTTTTTTTTTTTTTTTTTTTAACATTTGTATGAAGTAAATGAGTTTCTCTCCAAAGCAAAAACACAATGTGTGCACACAGTTAGTGTGCTTGTTGAATCTACAATCAGCTGTGACGGGAAGTGGGTGGGGGTGGGTGGGGGGGTTGTTTAACAACAGGTTCTGCATGAACTCATTTGTATTCTTATTTTAAAGAAATAAATGCCGAGTTAGTTTCATTTTGTGTGTCTTTTATTTGAAAACAATAACCCAGTAGCATTTTTATGCCCTCGTAAAATCACTTGCACACAGGCTAAGCGATCCTCTAGAATTTAGCTTGAAAAGACAGAAACTCAAGCATCAGAAAATCTGAAATGCACCTAGCGTGCATGCACCGCAACCACTGTCTGCCCGTCACTGAGCTCGTAACAGAATTACATCTGCATTTAGGTATAAAAAGAAGCGGACGTTAACCTAAAAGGTGTAAAAGAAAAACCAAAAACAAAGCGATGACCGATAGGAGCAAAGGCCTAAAAAGCATCCAGAAAGAGAGAAAAAAAAACAAGACAAAAGCACACGAGCAAGATTTACAGGGGAAAACATGGCAGAGAGAAAGCGAGAGGGGATCAGCGCTCTCAGTGTGAATAAGCTTAGCTGCAACGAAGCACAACTCTCTGGCTTTATCTGATCAGTCTGTGCCATGTAGTCTAAATCACAGCCATACCACTCATATTAGAAAAGCCGGAGCACTTTTAATTATAAACCCATCCACAGGGGCCAGAGAATATGATAGCATGTTTGAAAAACTGGAGCCAGAGAAAGCGAGAGACAGAGAGAGCGGGAGAGTTCACTGGCACCATGAGAGCTTTTTAGAACGACCAGCATCATCACTGAATACTAATGCGTTTTACCTTGAGGCTGACCATTAACATACACAAAGCAAACGGCCACACACAGACACATATTTATGCTCTCAAAGACATTCAATCAGATGCATATTACACATACATGCCTGCATTTCAATATGCATGAGCGCGTATGTGGTGCTGTTTTGTTTGTGTGTGTTTTGTTGGGGTTTTTTTACAGCTCGGCCTAATGGGAGAACCACGGTGCTGCCCCGAACCCCCAGCCCCTCATGTGTCTGCATAACATGTGTGTGTTTGTGTCTGTGTGATGCAGACACACTGACACAGTAATCAGCGAAAGGGGAAGGCCCTGGATGAAGGAGACGTGGCCAACCAGCTGTCAATCACGCTACAAACACAAACATTACAGCACAAATACCCATTCATTAGCACCAATACACTCGTCCTTGAGAAGAAATAGTAACATCACTGGAAGGCTTTTTTTTTCTCCTTTTTTTTGAGGATCATGGGTCACTGCACAATGTTTTCAGGACTGCCTAAACTACGTTCAGTATTACGAGTTCAAGTCTTTTTTTTCTCAGTTTAAGCCATTCTCCTTCCTGCCTCTCATCATCGAGTATCATGCCATGATACTTATAATCTCAAAAGGTATCAGCAAGGCAATTTATGCCACATTCAAAGGCAAATCTAAGCATCCTTTGCTATAAATCTCTTTATATGATGATGCTATTTTAACACTTTCATGTTTACCTGAAATTGACTGAAAAAAAAAGCACAAGAAGTTGAAAGTAGAATTTGACAGGGCTTCAGCAACTTCAGCAAAAGAGCTGTCGGCCATGGCGACATCACCAGACACAAAGAAGCATGCCAAAAATAGCAACATTCTCAATTTAACTAAACAAACAGTTAAAAACATTTAAATTGTTATGTTTTGTGAAATCAGCAAAAGAGACGAGTTAGAAAAAACGTCTCTCTCGTTACTAAAAAAGGCGCTCCCACACTTGTTTATTAACGATGTCACAAAGCCTCACGTTACAGTTGGGTCTCCTAAAAGAACCACACCCATCTATTGCACAGCATTTTGAGTGAGAAATCCACCTCTGTGGTGCTGGAGAACAGCAGGTGATTGAAGGTTTCTGCAGCAGACTCTGCAGAGTAACCGGCCTGTGGCTGTCCCGCTCCTCCGCATGATGTAATGCCCAGCTTTGATGTTGCTTTCAAGTTTGAGAGTGGACAGACAACTTTTCAAAAAGAAATAAATAAAAAAGAAGAAGAAGAAGAAGAGGTCTGAAAATGCTAGAGTGGACATAAATTTCCATATGCGGACAGCATTTTAAAAGTTATCTGCCACAATGTGGACATGGTCGGACTGAGAAGCGCAGGGCACGAAGCTGTGGAGTTTGAGGATTAAAGCTTTGAAGATACTAAAATGCTGACCGCCAGAAGAAGGGAGGTGGCTGGTCAGTCCTGCAGCTGTTTGTTCAGGAGGCAGGCAGGAACACATACGGACACAGCTGTCAGATATTTGCTGAGCAACACAATATACTGGCATCTCATTAATGAAGAATGCAACACAAACTGTTTAAACACAGAAGCACAGAGAGCGTCCTTTTGTAGGCCACCACGCTCTTTAGCTATAGTTCATGTTAGAGGACTGTGTCAGCATTAATGTAGTCTCAGTGGAAGCTTGTTTCCCCCACTGAAAGGAAAAAAAGGCTTCCATAACTCAAAATTTTGAGTTAATAAGTCAAAAATCTGAAAAAACAGCTTTTCAGGTAGTGGGTTGAAATTTTGAGCTAGCTAGCAGCCAATCAGGAAGGTCTGTGAAGGACGTCATTTCCTTGTTACCTGGATGGAGATGGTGTTAAAATGCCTTCTGTAGCTGCATAAAAGGTTTGGGGTCAGTGAGTTCATGTCAAACTGCTGGACAGCTAATATCTTCGAGGTAGCAAGAAATCACTTCTTAACTCTAAATCATACAATGTATTCTAGATATTTAGTAATTAACTGACTCTTCCTCTTAAACCACCATGAAAGAAAATTTGCACTCACTGTTTTGAATGAAATATCTTTCATCTAATTTTACTAAATTTAAATACACACAACTATATCTATTCTAAGAATAATAATAACTTTGGAGAGTCACAGACTTTTTTTAAAATCTAGAATTCTCCGCTGATTAACAAATACCTTCATTTTAGATTTTTTCTTTAACAGGGTGCATACAAGTAAATATTCTTACATAAATAAACACTTTGCAACAGATGTCAAACAAGATAACCAAAACACTAGTTAGATTCTTAAAGCCATGATCTAGCAGTACAAACCAATGACTTTATGTTAAGTCTCTGGTTGTTTGGAGCTAATTAAAAATGCAACAAAGCTATTAGAATAAGTTACGCATTCTAACATATTAGCATACCAGTGTTAGCATTAACACTAATCACTGCTGTGCAGGCTGAGCTTAGCCTCAAGTTTGTACAGCTGTAAACTCACTTCTGAAACGTTGCTGTTTATTCATTCTGACCATGTTTTGTTTCTCTACAGTCACAGACTATCCTATATGATTATCACTGTTCTGAACAAAACCACTATGCTCATTTTTCACCTCCCACTGGCTCTTTCACTGATGTAGAAAAGGGTGGAAATGTTGTTCCAACTATGGCCAAGAAGCTAATCGAGAAAATGGAGGTGATAATGACAGAGTGCATGACATGACATGACAATGATTCTGCAATAACTATGCACTGAAAAACAATCGTCTATGCTATATTACAATACTTCACTGAAGAAATTACAAACACCCCTAAGAAGGCAAAACATAGAAATGGTTTCAATATACGAGGGAAACACTCACAAAAACCTGAATTATAATACCTGTTGGAGAATTCTTACATAGCAAAGATGACATTCAAAAGTCAACTTTCAGTTAAAAAAGTTTCTTAAACCTTGTTTTGTACTTAAGTCACAATTTCTAAACTGTACAGATGGGTGAGTCCATACAGTTTCCATGCCCTAGTTACCGGCATTATTAGAGTTCATTTAGATGACACTTAACTACTCAATCCAGTCTTTAAGCCTGAAATCATTAAGTCAACATCCAAACTCCGCTTCTGGTCCCAGAGTCAAACAAACACTGCGGCATCACGGTGAGTTATAAACTGTCTAAAAATTTAATCTTTAATAAAATGATCAGTTTTAGTTTGAAGTTAGCAGGGAGTTAGCTCGCTACTTTCCATCTAAAGATGATATTCCATGTTCTGACTGAAGGATTTCTGAAAAATTAAAACATACAGCTCTGATATCACTTTGGACATGAATGCAGACAGAAAACTAAACAGCAGTGACGTTTGTAGGGTTGCTGAAGTTGGACTAGCTGGTATATAATGATGTGCTACGACGTTGCTAGCTCCACTGCTATGGTTAGCATAATGTAAACACATTAGCACAGTGAAGCTGGAGGATGAACACTAACTTTTTCCCACCCACATGTGGCTTCCCGATGGTTAGGGACAAATGCATTTGCATTGTAGGATGCTGTAAACGGACCGAACTTCAATCGGGAGAACAAGTGAGATAATCCTTCCACAATACGAGGTTAGTCATTAATATACTGCTGCATGGGCTGGGCTGTAGTTACACCGTAAGGTTTTAAAAACTGAGCTTTAAAACATGCTGTCTATGAATAGTGGTAATAAAAACCGAGAGAGGCCGACAGTGATCACTGACTTTTTGTTCAGATTAAATAGAACAAGATACAAAAGCATTAAAACATGTTAAAAACACAACCTTAATAAAAACAGTGTAATTTGGACCTGGAAGCAGGGTTCTTACATCATCACTTAACAACTGGATAACTGCTCAAATGAGCCCAGGATTTCCAAAGCTGGTGACTAAAGTTGTGAGTTTTGCCTCTAAAAGGACTTTGGTGTGAGCTATCATTACTAATCCATTTTAATAATGTGTCGGTCCAGTTTTTTAGCTTTCTTCCCACTGTCCACCATTTCCCCTCTGTAAGTTTCTTTCTTGTTCTTCAACACGAGTTAAGGCTCAATCACACCAATGTTAAAATAAGACTGCCACCTTCTTGTAAAAAAAAAAAGTGATTGCATTTAATTTAGTTGTTCCCTGACATTGATTGAAATAGTGGCCAACGAGTCTCCCAGGGGTTGAGGGTGTTGCATGCTCAACCTCTGGGTGACCACTTTTGTTTGCAAGGAGATTGCACAGGTCGCCATGTAGTGAGGGAACCTGTCTCCAAACAATCGTGGTTAGACTTGGAGTGATGGCAATCACTCTCAGACAGAGTGACGAAGCTTTGCAAATATTTGCTGTCTAACTAAAAGCAGACAGATTTTCATCACGTTGCAATCAGTCTGCACCAAGGAGCACAATATATAATGCACATATATATATATATATAGGTACATATATATGACTGACATGTTACTTGAGTTATACATAGCCTTTCAAAAAAAGTAACAGTGACAAAACAGCAAAATAAGACAAGAATAATCTAAGACTTCTTTGTGTTCTTTTTAATTGCCGTGGTTCATCTTTTCCTGAATTAAAGAAGCATCTGTGTGCAGGGGAAGGCCTGACCTGACAAAAACCAACACCACTCTGAATTTAGAACAAGCTATCTGTGGAGTACTTCTCTACATACTGAGATCAACATGACATAAAAACTCCAATTAAACCAGCAGTTAAATGTCACTGTGTAGGAATGACAAACCCAAACAGGGTTAGATTTCAGATTAAACATGACATTTGCCTGGCTGTACAAGTGAATGCTGTCACCACTACAAATTATCTGGATGATGATTAAAATGGCATTTTAGCTCATTTAGTGTTTTTGGATAGTTTTCATAATGTTTTTATTGCTAACTTGCACAACTTAAAGGCTTCATCATGTTAAACAAACCACAACAGCTGGTTACAAATGCTCAAACGTAATTTGAATTACAGGACTACATAACCGATATCATAAATTAGAAGCATCAAATTCAAATGCTTGAGAAAAAAGTGAAGTAAGATATTCACAGTTACTGGCATCATATTAAAATGATGATTTTATAATAACGAACTCGTTTGCTTGATTGACAGCTAATAATGATCAAACCCAACCAAAACTGGCGTTTGCAAAAATTGACGTGTGTCGGGAAATGCAACTGATCTGATATGTCAGGGCGTCTGGTGGGACTGCAGTTCACCATTAAGCTAAAAGATAATCTAACCCAAACATCAGTCACGGATCAAGCCAGAGGAAGAACTCTTTACTTTGAAATAACTTATTCACTGAGCTGATTGACGATTATTAGTGATCAAGTCAGATTAGCAGGCTGAGTGAAAGGACAACTCCCATGGTTTGAGTTGCAGTTAAAAATGTACTTCAGCATGCTGAAAAGAGCTGAAAATAAAATCATAGGAATCTGTTTTAGAGCCTCATGGAGAGCCAGAGGATTGAAGTTAACAGAAAACCCAGTCACACTAAAGCAGGTACAATACATACTGATATAAGCTCTAATATCAGTAAATTCAGTGCATATATGTCAATGACACCACTCTTAAACAAACACTGAGATTATGTTTTGTGCATTATAAAACTCAACGAGGGGCTTTCGGGAAAAGAGATGAATCCTGGTCTGTCTCCATGTGTCAAAATGTCCATGACATCTTCATGCTAAAATGCTAAAGGTGTAGGTTGCACCAACCAACCAAAAGTGGAGCCACATCTCAAATGACTATTGCAATCTGAAGTTTATTGGGCAGTAGGCAAAAAATACACACTGTGTGTTATTAGGCTCAGGCAAAGGAGGAAAGTAAGGCCGACAACAGCAGAGACCTCACATGGTGAGTGTGTGACAGCTAAGCACTCTGTTATACTGAGAAGTGTAAAAGGTGCTATAAGACCACTCACCATTATTGAAATTTCCCTATGCTCTTGGTTTAAATCTGATTTATGATTGCTTTTGGGAACAGACCGGAAATACCACCGACTTCCTGTGTATTGGCTTAACTTCAAGCGTCTCATATCGACATTCCCTCACCTGTACAAATCAACATGAGTGCATGGCAAGAACACCAGTCAAGGCAACTGAGAAAATAAGCTCTCCACACTTTGCATGCACAATGGGCTCCAGTTCAAACTCCAACAATTTCTTGGCCTCTTTTGTACACTGAAATATTCACAGACACAAAATACAGATTCCTCTGTAATATCGCACACACACACACACAAACTGCAGCTATATTACAGATGTATACATATAAGATGCTTCACGCTCACTACATCATACACTCATCTCTCTCCTCTCTCCACTCTCATCTCACTCCCAGCCACCGCTGGTTTTGTTTACAGGCCAATTTGAATGAGAATGAATCTCTCTAATCCACGCCGGCTGCTGCGAGGCCCTGGCCCTTTGTTTGGGATTACTGCAGCTTAGCGCTAGCTAACAATGAGGAGATGAGCAGCTCACCTCATCTCTGCTAATGAAGTGTGGAGAGTCATTTAGCCGGTAGCTAGCTGCTACCGAGCCGGGATGATACCTTCACACGTGCCTGCACGCACACACACTCATGCAGATACATACACGTATTTGTATTTCTATACATGTGAGGACACTGACTGTTGACACTTCACTTTTGTTCCTCGGTCACACGCTGAGCCACTTGGTCTCAAGTGCTGACCTCAAATACTGTGAAGTATTTAGAAAGTACGACAAAGGACATGACTACAGCTTCTCTGACAATTTTCATGCATAGCCTCGATCATATGTATATGTTCAAGGCTATATGAAGCTTTCATTGTTCTAACCTAAGATTCTGTTTTTGCACTGTTGCTACACCAATTGTTTGCTGTTTAATTTTAATATTAGTTCAGTAAAATATGCTGAATCTCTTTAGAGATTTTGGGCCTGTTTTTTTTACCCTATTCTATGTTTGCAATATGAACCTTTCTATTTCTGTTTATGGGTCCTATTTATGGACTGACCCTTGTTTCAGGCTTTCACAATATATTTTCAAGATAAGTTTGAGAGTTTTAAAACCATATTAAATAAAATTTAACAGCAAAGAAATGTGCTTTCATTCAGCTCAAAATGAACAGTGAACATTGTTCAAACACTGTCCAAATGTGCTGATTTGAACAATATGCCATCACCCCAAGTTTGTGGCCACACGGCTTTAAATGCCAGGCATAATTATTATTTTAAAGGCCTTGCATCTTCCCCTTTCCATAGACTAACCTCCTGAAATATACTGGGCATGGCTGCATGGCAGAAAATCAGATGCAAGAATGGCATATCAATTTTCAAAATAAGAGACTCTAATCCACGCTTTAATTTAGAAACTCTCCCAGTGTGACTTGGAAGGATGCAACAAGGCACAGACACCCATAATACTTGCTGTATAGTTACTCTCCAATATCCCTATACCCCAGACAATAACTGCAAACTGCATGTCACAGCAACACAGACCTCAACAACTGGCAGTAATGGCTTGATTTTAATATGTAGTATAAACTCAGTATATTGGTTAGCACAAGGATTACATCTCTATAAAAACTGAATGTTTTAGGCTTTAATTGCACTTGGCATGCTCATTATGCTAATACAGTTGATAACATTTCGACAGTGCAGATAGATGCTACACGTGCACAAAAGTGGGCCACACTTTTAATCTTTGAGTTCAAGTGTTTTTATTCTCATCGTCATTGGTGTGTAACAATAAGCACCTGGCCATGCAGTTCACCGTTACAAGCATTTGTGAAAGAATGATTAGGAACCTGCTGACTGCATAACTGCACGATAGCCACAGAGCTCCAAACCTCCTCTGTCATAAACTTCAGCACAAAAACTGTGTGCTGGGAGCTTCGGAGCACTGGTTTGTATGGCCGAAAGGATCCCGTAGGTTTAAAGTGTAGATGGAGCAGTCCATCTACTGCACGTTTTTCATATTTTCACAGCTCTGACATTACATGTGTACAGCCACTCTGAAGTCTTCTTTCCGTTCTATGTTTCATTCAAAGTAATTATTATTTAATATTTACTGCAGCACTACAGATGAAGCTTAATGAGCAGGCCAGCTAGCAACACCTTGTTTGTCATCCTCATCTTCAGGGTGATGAAAGATTTTAGGGGATGGTTTAAATTTATGGTGGAAACAAACTAAAGACATTGAATTTAAGACAGCTGAATACTTTCATGCCTTATATTCCTTTTTAACTGATGCTGTCTCTCGCTGTTGTCCGATAAGCTTTCTAATTCATGGACATATTACTTACTATAACTTGCTATCTTCAACTTATCTTATACCTTGTTTTCAGTCTGACTGCACATTGACACATTTGGAAATCTAACTGAAGCATTCCCTTAAAAAACAAACACACAGTAACTGCTGCATGCTGTAAAACGTGCAAAACACACACGTTTATGCTCACGCTTACTGACTGCTATTTGTGTGTGTGTGGTGGGGGGTAAGCCATGGTCACCAGGGTAGAGAGGCGTCAAGGCAACAGGAGAATCAGGAAGATTTAAG
The DNA here is from genome assembly GCF_013358895.1 of Oreochromis aureus. Classification (NCBI taxonomy): domain Eukaryota; kingdom Metazoa; phylum Chordata; class Actinopteri; order Cichliformes; family Cichlidae; genus Oreochromis; species Oreochromis aureus. The sequence continues at coordinate 31,069,954 of NC_052958.1, read as the reverse complement.
CCTGGCACAAACACACAGAGATAGCAGCGGTCCACACTGAGAGTATGTTGGCATGTCTTCTGACAAAGTGACTGAGCCTGGCATCTGATTAGCAGAGAGAGAGAGAGAGGTGAGGAGAGAGACAGAGACCGAGTGGAGAGGAGAGTTTTGATGTTTATCCAGGCTTGTGGATGAGCATGGCAGGATCAGAGCTCTGTGATTGACTTGGATGGTGAGCGAGGGAATGGACCGATGTTGGTCACATACCAGGACATTCCCCTGGCCTTTACTTACACACTGGTATATGTGACACGTATGGGTACACACTCAAACACACACACACACAAACACATGCAAGGTTAAACAAAGGTTAATAAGAGGAAGAGGAAGAACATGCGTGGTAATGTTTATTTAATTTGCTCTCTTCTGATGACATTTAGCACTCTTGAACACAATAATCACTTTGTTGTCATCTATAGTGCGCACTTGTAGCGGCAGCTACTGATCTTGCTCAAAAGTGTTTGCTCTTGGGTTTATTTTCTCGATTTATTCATTGATGGATTTGGCAGATTGTCCTCAAAAACAAAGAAACATCAGCAAATGACAATAAGAAGAAGTCCTAAATCCACCCGTGTTGAAAGGACATGAAAAGACAGCTAATTCTCTCTCTCGCTCTCGTTCTGTATTTTTGCACAAAATGATTTCTGTTCATCTACCAATCAGTTAATCAGCTTATCACTGCGGCTCTAATTTGCAAATGACAAAAACGGAAAACACAGAATAATCTGGTATTAAATATAGAAAAACAAAAGAAACAAAAACACAATGTGGTACTTCTTCACCACCTATCAGGTGTGGGACACGGCAGTCAGTGCTCACAGGGAGGTGTCTTCTTTACGGCACGACGCAGCTTGACAAACTAATAGTCCCCTCACACACACACACACACACACACACACACGTCAATATTGAAAGTTTGTTCTCTTCCAGATCTTTTCCTGTCTGTTTAGCAGCTGCTTATAAAAAGAATAAGGATTCTTCCATAGACTCACCACTGACTGTGCGGACAGACAGGTTCAGACTTCCCGTCTCCACCTGCACACCACTTTAAAACCGAGCCCACGATAAACTAGCCTGGTCTTTATTAAAGAAATGACGTAAAGACCATGACACTAATACCAAGGCTGGAAACAACAGTCGAGGAACCATTTACTTACACTCAAAAAAGTGATCCTTTGTCCTCATGGAGACATAAAGTAACAAACACTAATGACATAAGAAACATAAAGCAATCAATCTGAAAAAAAATTGCAACTTAAAGATGTCAAATCGAAGGTTTTTTTAACCATTTATTTTAACCGCTAAGGGAAAAAAATCCATGTAATCTAAATGCATACCAATCAAGTAAATTACATTTGACCAGATTTCATTAAATTTACAGTTTACGTTGTACTTTTGTAACAAAATTAGATGGAAAATTTATATATAATCCAAATACTTAAAGTCAGCATTTTGGACATAAATATAGTATATAAAAAAAAGAACATTTCAGCACACAAAGTTACTGATTGAACAGGCGTGTTTGCTCTTTGTGTAACGCCTGTCCACAGATGCAGGCATTTCATCCTACAGTGTCTACGACAGGCCTACAGACAGTCTAAGTTTGAATCACAGAGTCAACAAGCTGTAAAGTGTAAAAGCCATAAACGCCCAGTGTTTAACTTCAGGCTGAGAAACCTCACACCTCACTGATAATGTGTGCGTTTCGGGAAAGACTCAAACACTGCGGTCTTAGCGAGTCGTGACTTAACGTGCCCTGAGCTCACACGCGTACACTTGGCTTGTCTCCGTCCTGTTTAAACAGGATCTGTTGAATTTCACAACCAGCTCATAAAGGACGCAAAAATGTGTTAAGATCCGCGGGAAAATAAATCAGGACTGTTTGCCTCGCTTCTTGTGTACATGCGTGTGTGTACATATATGAAAGAGTGTGTGAAAGGTAAAGATCTCTGATATGCCTAAGACCCCGTCAGGGTATGAACTATTGTTTCCGCTGACATCAGCACCTCTATTTAAATGACAAGTCAAACGCCAAACTCTAAATAAGGCCTTTTATGTATTAGCATCTATGAGTATATTGACATACTTATTATGCAGTATTGGTATATTTTAGAAATCAACATTTTTATATCACTAACTAAATAGACTAACTAGATTATAACTACACATAATATTCATATTTTGCCTTCAATTTCAATTACAGGTTAGTGGAGGGGGTTTGGACCTGTCTCTCACTAATATTCTTCTGGGCTTCCTTGATTTTGCTTCCTCGTCTTTGTCTCCATGGGGGACTTTCTCTACACGCATGCTTGATCTTATATCCAAGTGTTTCTATGATTATTGTGGCGTACATGAGCTCACTGGTTTCAGCGATATGATGAACAACCCTGTGTTCATGTCTGGAAGTATCTCCTCTGATAGGACCTTATCAGCAAGCTCGGAGAGTCATGCTCTGGGCTGGGTGGCTACCTTAGGTGTTCACCCACGATGTTCTTCCTCAGCTCAGTAATGCATCTGTCATTGCAGGTGGCTGGGCATCATCTACTTCAGTTCCACTAAACTCTTCAACCAGGGTTGGCTTATGGCCCTAATGCTCACTGGTGTTTTTATTTTGCTGTAGACTCTGGCTCTTTTGATATTATAGCACTATAGCACTGAGCTACAAGGTGCTTCCTGGTCATTGTGGATGTTGGTCTTCTGCTCATAGTTCCCACATCTGTTGTACATAACCTCCCTCACTGGTTCGGCTGGCATCGTAGCATTCCATCAATTCCATGTTCTCAGTCCTTCTCCATGTATGCCTGGTTCCAGTAGCCCACATCTCATCAGTATGCCCTAGTTCTCCAGGACCTGACCTGGACCTTATTAAGCTGGGTGATGTCTGACTTGGTATGGTTTTTGCTTTGTGTCACTTCCAAGGTAGACTTTTTGCTCATGCAATATGCAAGGTGTAAAAAAGAATCATCAGATTTTAAAGTTCTTTAATTCTGCAGCTGTTCACTAACTAACAAAACTGTTAGAAAGGGCATATTCGTAAGTTTCATGTGGTTGATGGTAGGTTGCATAGCAACAGCAGTGGCTGCAGTAACTTCAGACATGATCACAAAAGCATGGGATGAGTATGGACCAATGATGTTGAACACTTAAAGTTTACAATCACTTTAAAAATATAGCCTTTTGAGATGATCATTCATTCTAATCTACCCTATAAATGTATATATCTACAGTCGGGTGGAAATAATTATTTCATCCCCTGCTGCTTTGTGAATTTGCTCACAAAGAACTGAACTCTCTAATTTTTATGGTAGTTTTACTTTGATGGAGAGAGACAGAATATTAACCAAAAATTTAAAAAATTTGACATTTTCCGCTAGTTGTAAAGTACTGCAATAGTATTGCAATTTGTGAGTGTTCACTTGAGCTACTTTTCAGTTACTTTTTTTATATAAAAATGTTGTTTAGTTTATCTTAAGTTTTATTTAAAAACCTTGGTACAAGTTGATTCAAGAGCAATATATAATCTGAAGTGAAAGCAGAGAAAGAGTGCATTAGGTTCTCCACAGAGATGCAGCATGTGTTCATTTGCATGTGTGGTCTAGGTAAACTGTCCTTGCACACGACCTACACCATCATAAATTCTGACCTACAGATGGCCTGCAGCTTGCACAAACCTGGCCACATGATTGTATTGTCTTCAATCTGATCCTCTCAGTTTTTGGAAAAAATACATTTAGTTGGGCTACATTATACTTCATATTTCTACTTTGTGACTTTGTGCCTACTTCAACAAATATATCAGTAGTTTTGTTTTTGGGAAATTGCAGTACTATCACTTTTAAAATTGTATTTTTCATTTCACAGCCATTTTCATTCAGGTAACTCAAGTCTCTGTTGCTGGAAACACCTGTGATGTTGACATCTGTCCTGCATGCATTTCTGTCTGTCTGTGAGTTCACCAGCTGACACATTATTAGGGTAGAACATATTAATACTTCTCATCATGGCTTGTTTTTTTCCTGCTAATTATCATTGTACATGTAAGTTAAGTGTGTGCCTGTGCGTGTGTGTGTGTGTGTGTGTGTGTGTGTTTGTGTGTGTGTGTGTGTGTGTGTGTGTGTGTGTGTGTGTGTGTGTGTGTGTGTGTGTGTGTGTGTGTGTGTGTGTGTGTGTGTGTGTGTGTGTGTGTGTGTGCGTTCGCCATCCACCAAAGAGTTCCAAGCTGTCATGCTTTGGCCTCCTGCAGCTAACATCTGCTGCATTTAGTGCTGCCATGCTGCTCTGTGACACACACACTCTCTGATAGAATCAAATGATCACACACTGCCAAGGTTTATCATGTAACACCAACACACAGCCTCATTATTCTGTCAGCCAGTGTATCGCACACATGCTGCTTGTCCTTTTAAACACTGAAACCTGTTGCATAGCATCAAAGGATTTTTAACTCTTCCACATATTTTTAAGTGTTATTGCGTGTGAAATTAAATATTTTCAATAACAGCAAGCGTGAATATTGATGTCTTTATATAGTATTAGATATTGCTTTACGTTCATTTTCTTTCAGTTCAAATTTGTTATGATGCTGGAGTTTTTCCAGGAGGTTCATGTCAGTCAGGAGTCATTCTGAAAGACGTTTCTTTTTGCCCATTTAACGGGCTTTAGACTACAATCCTTACTTTATCACTTACCCAAAACCCCTCTCCTCTTCTTTCCCTGACAGACAACCAGCTACACACCTATTAGCTCTGATGTGGAAAACTGGATGACCACACTGATGGAGTCCCAATACCAAATATTTCTGGGTTCCCGAACCCAAACAATGCCAGCATCTGCTACCACACCAATTCTTTTATGGAAAACCCTCTCTCTCACTCTCTGTCAGTGTCCTTCGCTCGCCCATCCAGGCACTAATGTAAATGAAAAGCAGTGGGACTGGGTGTGCTGCTAATGTCTGGACAGGGACAAAAAGCCGGGGTATTGTATTGGCCATGTGACACACATCCGAACCTCGAAACACACACACTCACCCCTTCCTCCATCCCTCCCCTCATTCTCCTCTATTGACGGCTCTTCAAAATCAATAAAAATGATCTTGGAGTCCATCCACCATTTGGCTGCATCATCTTGGAAGTGCCTTCTTTAGAATATAGCAGCCATACTGTACAATGGGCCAGCCGAGCGCATGTAATTTGCCATTGATTTCCCCCCTCCTCTCACTCCCTTACCGACTCCTTAGCCCCTAGTCACTGCACACAACACAAAAAAACTAACTTCATCATACACCCCGTTAATGCACATGCACAATAACCCTCTTTTCTCCTGCCCTCTGGTAATTTCACTCTTTCATTATCTTTTTCACCTTCTCTCTCCTTCCTCCTTTATCTCCTTCGTCCACAGCACTCTGTGCTCCGGCCCTACTCCTGAACTCTCTTCACAGGTCACTGTTCTTTGCCATAATGGACTTGTGCAAATGTGTGTGTTTGTGTATGTGTGTGTCTGTGTTTTCAATCTAATTTTTTTTTTACTTTTATTTTCATCTCTTTACTTCTCTTCTTTTGTTGAAGTGAATGTCCCACATATTGATGTTGTCAACCGCTTCTGAGCACGTTTATATCTTGTAAGCAATATGTAGCCCATGAGCTTTTACCAAGCTTCGAAATATATCATTTTTCACATCTCTTTAAAGTCTGATCTTATTTATGACTGTCTATAAGTTTGTAATGTAATAAAACCAAGCGGCAATGTCCAGGGATAAAAATTAGGCCAACACAAAATTTAATCTGAGCCCTTCAGATTAGCTCCAAGCATAGTTTCAGCTTCATGGACTCCCTTATTAAAAAACTCAACTCTAGCTATTTAGCTATGTAATAAAAATGTTTACAACCTAGCATAAAAACATTTTGGGTGTCTATAGCTAACCTCCTCTTCATAACAAGGCATAAAGATAGCTGTTAGCCGGTAACTGTCTGCTAGTCCTCACCTGGGCTAATTCAATGTGCTAATCTCACCTCTCTAATCACCTCTCTGTCATGTTTGTGATGTTGATGTCTTTCTGAGCAGAATAGTGGAACCGGGCTTTGTCAGTGAAATTTTAGCATTTACGTGGACTGTTACTTCGAACTAATTAGCAGGTACGTGTGCCCAAATGTTTTGCCCAAACAGTTTATAGATCCAGCTAATGCTAGCCAGGCTTGCTAGCATTAGCTGAAAATACTCCAACCTCTTATGAAAACACAGCCACTTCAGCTCCAAAAAATAGACCATACCAAAAATGCTAACATTGAGACTTCACAATACCAGGGTTCAAAAGCCATTGGGTACCATCATGGTGGCCACATGCATCTGTTTATGTTGGACCACTACACAAAAGCAACTTTTGACAAGACAATGTGGAAATATGTGTGTTTTCCTTTTCCATAACCCTCTACATACCTTTTCCTTTAAACTTAAACCTTGAAATTATATGAAATTATATTTTTTTGCCCCTGTCTATTCAGTTGATGCAGTCAAACACTCTGCACCAAGCTTTTCTTTGCTTAAGCTGTTGGAAAAATGTACTTGACACATTGCTTTGAGTTTTCCACTAAGAACAAAGAAAAGTGATTAGGACAACAAAGTAGGGGGTAATCTCTTGGATTATTTGACCGTACTCAAGTGAGATATATTTAATGTCAAAATGAAAAAGAAGTGTGTCATAGGCAAAGTCACTCTTAGTGACTATTTGAATATTCAAGAATCTGTGATTAGATCATTATGTGACAAGTTTGGAGTGACACCTGTCTGTTTTGATTATTTCTTTGCCTTTAGATTTTTGTCATAGCTGATGATGTTTCCACTCATGGCAGCGACATCTCTGTGATGATGCTTCTGCTTGGATGACCTTTCAAAATCCGGCAATGACGCGCCTGGCCACATCGATGACATTCCATCACTTGGTTAGTTTCTAATGTAATCATCTGTTACTTGTGACAGCATTTGTTGCCCGGTGATGGCCTTTTCAGGTCAGGTGATGGCATTTTTCAACTCATTGAAGGCCGTTTTGAACAGAAGAGTTCACAAAGGTCTTGATCTCATTTTAAAACCTGCTGTGTACTGGGACAAATGTACAACAAGACACGCTCATGTTAAAAACAGCTTGTTGCACACTGAATCACGTGAACTGTTCATGGGGAGACACGCACGTATCAAACACACAGAGACAGCTGTCAGTCAGTCTTTGAGATCAGTGTGTTGTTTGTTAAGTCTGACACTCTGCCTTAGCCGCTTTAAGCCTATTACTGTATTCTTTCTGCGCTGTTCACAACATACACACACATATGCCAGTGCTATCACTGAGACTTTATTCAATAAGTCTTGGATATCCTCCAGCCGTACCACACATCATTCTCCCTGCAAACACACACAAACACGCACACAGACACAAACGATATCGGAATCTTTTTTTTTTTTCCTGAGTGGTGTTGTCATTGCTGTTTGTTGAGAGTATCATTTACAGCCAAGGTGTTTGAAGAACGACACCTCTCCCATGGCACAGTGTGTGTGTGTCTCTTTAGAGTGGGGCTTTGCTGCTCCTGACACCGTTATCAGCTATAGTCGAATGTATTTCTTATCGAGGTGGAGGTGTGGAGGGAGGTGGAACGGAGGGGTGTGTGTGGGGGGAGAGACACGACTGACAATACAAGCTTATCAAACGTCCTCAGCCACGATTCGGCCTGTCACTCAAGACCCGCGTGCACGCTCACACACATGCATGTGCGCACACACAAACACAAAAGTGCACACAGACAGCTGGGCCTTTTTTGATTGATAGATGGCTTTCCCCAACAAATAGAAAGCTGGGATCAACATCCATGTGCCCCCCCCCATTTTTTCTTTTTTTTCACCTTACACATGCTTGTGTGGTTTATAGTGTTACGTATGGATGTGTATGTGTGAGAGAGAACATTCCAGAGTAACAAAGGTGGGATTAGGGATGCATTAGTTGGCCGTGGAGCGAGAGGCCTGTCAATAACAGCAGTCAGAATAAACCCCGAAACCTCGATAAGAAGACAAAGGCCGAGCCAGATAGCAGCAAGCAGAGAGTGAGAGAGAGATGGAGAGGGAGTAAAGGAGGGATCGATAGAGGAAGAGAGAGAAGAGGGCGAGAAAGAGAAGGATGGATTAAGAGGAAAAGAGAGAGAGGATCAATATCAAGAGAGGCAGGAGGAGAAAGTTTGCACAAAGACCGAAGGAGGGGTGGGGTTGGGTGAGGACAGAGAGGATGCAGGAGAGGATGCTGAGAGGTGGAATGTAGGTAGGAAGCAGAGTTTGACGGACGGGTCGATAAAGATAGCAGCAATGTTGTATTACATCCTGCTGCAGCGAAACATCTGAGGCTATTTTGAGTATTTTTACTGACGAGAGGCTGTCAATGCTCAATGTGAGCTTGTTAATTAGTCTTTATAAGCTTGGCTGCCTAAGAGTCTGTATTTCTACTGTCACTTCAACTCCACTGATAAAACGGAGAAATAACTCAAAGATGTTTTCACTTCTTTGTGAAATTGTGCCCTTGTATTCGTGTCTGTCAGGTTTTGAAAGAATCCTATAACCCTAATCCCTTAACAAGAAGAACATTTCCAGAACACTGGGAACTGGTGCCTAAATAAAAGGAAAAGGCACATCATTTGGCCCAATCTATAGTGTGTGTAACCCAGCAGACGATCCAGGGTCCTAATTTAGTCCATCACCAGTTTGTTCCACTAAGACCAAGCAGTGGTGGTATCAGCAACATTACGTTGAACTCAAACAAGTACAGTTTTCAGATTTTTAGATTTCTCTATGTATTCCATGCAGGTCTGCTTGCCTGATATATTTCCTAATTATCCCAAACACCCACTGAAAGGTACAATAAAACAAGCAGAATATCTAGCAGATTGCAACGTTCCTGAAAAACTTTACATCAACTCTCCAAAAACTAATTATGCCCAGTATGCTGACTTTAAGTAATTTGAATACATGTAAATTTTTCCATCTAATTTTGTTACATAAGCACAATGTAAATTGTTGCATTTTATGGAATCTCATCCAATTATTGATACATTCAATTTATACCAACATATTTTCCTTAATGATTTAATATTTGTATAAATCAACTTGATTTTACACATTGCAGTCGTATTTTACTAAAAATTATTCATGATTGTGTTTTTTTGAGAACTTTTTAAATATTTCTCCACCACCAAAACAACTCAGTGTTCAAATTAAGGTCTTTTTGTCAGTCAGTCACATTATAGTCATTCTAAAATGTGAAATTTGAAATTGGTGAATTTACAGACTTTGTCAGTGTCACAAAAGATTTAACAGCAAGGTTTAACAGTAAAACTGGTGTAAAAAAAAAAAAAAAGAATATTTGTATTTGTTTCTTCGCTAAGAAAGCTGACTAAAAGGACCAACTCATCATTAATGACCAAAATATCTATGTGTGTCATTTTTACTGTGTTTACTTTTAGCTCTGTTTGTCTTTCTGTGCTGTAAAAATCACTTAAGTTTTGCAGACAAGTTTTGATTGGGCAATGCAACGCAGAGCAACGAAAGAAACCATTTTATCAAAATTAGTTTCTGAGCAGGTTGGCACACTGGTACAGACGGAGTAAGAAGGTCCTGGGTTTGACTGCACTGCAGAGCTGGAGTCTTTCTGTGTGGAGTCTGCATGTGTTCCTGTGCCTTCGTGGGTTCTCTGCACACTCCCACAGTCCAATGACATGTTAGCTTAATTTGTGATTCAAAGTTAGGTGTGAATGCTTGTCTGTCTCTATGAGTTAGCCTTGACCTATCCAGGATGTACCCCACTCCATACCCCACCCCCCGCCAAAAAAACAATGATTGCTAAAGTGCTAAAAATCAAAAAAGTTTGTGTATTTTTAGTGTTGTCCACCAGTCCTCTGAACCAATGCTATTACTCTGATTTGCCCATTTTACAAATCTATTTTATTTCACATCTACTTTATTTATAGCCAATAGGTCATGTAAACAACAGAAGTTGATCCAAAGTGCTTCAGAAACAGGCACATTTCCCTTCCAGGTCTCCCCCCCCAAAAAAACCCCCCAGTTTCACAGAAAACTGAAAGGTGTGTTTTGTTGCATTAACTAATTATTGTGGACAGTAATAATCACTGTGACTTAGTGGTCATTAAAATCTGTTCAGAAAGAGCAAATCAACTCATGAGTCATGACACACTGCTCTACCCTACATACGCTGCCTTTATAGGTTGAAAGTATTGGTATTGGTATTTATTTGGTATTGATACCAAAACCTGCAGTATGGCAGACTACGAGTGGATGCACACCTGAGGCCTGATGAGCTGTGCTTTTGATGGAAAAGTACACAACTAGCCTCTATGCAACTTATCATCTTGCCAAACACATGCCAGCCTGAACTGGAGGTTAAAACGCAGGTTGCTCTTAGTCACAACAATCCTACAGAGGTTTGAACCAATGACAGCAGGGCGGCAGACAGTAGCGGGTGGGGAGGGGTGTGTAATTGTTTCATGCGGCTCTCATTAATTAATTTCCCTCCTTCATTTAAACTGAAAACGCTACATAGGTCTGGGAGGTATAGGCGATGATACAGAAGGAGAGACATGAATACTGAGAGCGGGAAGAGACACGGAGAAAGACGAGAGGGAGAGAGAGGGAGTGCATCCCGCTCCCATCAGCATGGCAGCGAGCAGCTAGCTGTCACACAAAGACACAATGAGGCCCGGCAACAAACAGCCACTTAAAAAACAGCCTGGCAACAGAGAGCAAATTCAATTAGAGAAGTAATTAGTAGATACAGGGCCAGGCAGCGGGCTGCGGCGACGCCACAACACAGGAATTAATAGGCGCGGATAGGAGGAGGACGCTGTCATAATTAAGAGGCAATCACCTATGTCAATGAATACCTAAAAAAAAAAAAAACACAGCCCCCCAACGCAAAACTATTAATTCAGTGATCAAAAATATTTCAGGAGATGATTAATACAGCAAATTCATTTTAAAAGACTAATTTCTGGAAAGATAGCAAGACAATTGCACATAATGTAGCCCGCCCGGCATTTATATTGCTAATTAAATTTTTTCTTTCTGATAATTTGTATTGGAAGGATTGCTCTTCTCTCTCCTTCCTCCCCTCCCACGTGTGTGTTTGCTTCTTCACGAGTTGTGAACCAACGGAGGCAGTGTTGCAGCAGTGAATAGACTGCAGAGGCTGCTGAACGGTGTGGCGTCTCAAAAACATGAATTGCTGCCATGCATGGGCGAAAAACACAAGAACATGAAATAAACTCCCCCCAAAAAAACAAACAAACAAACAAACAAAAAAACACTCACCACTTCCATCTTTCTCTCCATCAACATCCTCTCCAGACTCCACAGATACAAAAAGACCAAGCACTTAAATTAGATGATAAGGATGTGAAATAGTTTATTGAATGATTTGCTTCCCTCTTGTTGCCGGGTACATTGGAGGGCGACGGCAGCTATCATTCCACGCCAATGGCTTCTCTGTCGCTAATTACTCTACTTTTTAAATCCCTCAGATGAGCCACCGAGGTTTCGTACAACAAACAGGAGAGCTTTGAAAAAGCAAAGGGACAAGGACAGATCTGAAGGCTGAAGGGAATCATCAGAGAGTGTAAAGAACAAGAGAAATGCTTCTGCTGGTTAGTCTCAGCGTCTAACATGCAACAAGCGACAGGATTTTATGGTGTTGGGCCTGATGTTGCTTTCATGCATGTCGGTGTGGAAATTCTTAGGATGTCTTAAAGTCACTAATCTAAGCAATACTGACATAGGAGCCCAGAGAAGCTGCAGGGCAATAGGTCTATAAATACAACAGGAATGAATGACGAGCAAAGCCACACAGCTAATGAGCATGTGCACACATAAACAATGTAGCTGACACAAAGTAAGCACAAAGAGAAATCTGGATGTTTGTATGATAAAGATCTTTCATGATCAGAGCACCAGTGGTACAAAAAAAAAGATTTATTGATTGCCACTTCACCTTACTTCCATTTGTTTGGCTGTTCTCAGGAAAACTCCAACTTCTAGGAAATGAAAAAGAAAACATGCAATACAAAAATACTTGAATGCAAAAAACAGAAACCGCCACTCAGTGGCAAAGAACAAAGAGAAGAGAAAAAGCATCACAGCATAATATTATAATGTAATGTAATACTGCTTAAAAACTGAAAAACGTGGTCTACACTTCCATCAGCAGGTCTAAAATTACCAAAGTGTTTTCATTCAAGGTCAAAATAAGCATTGGTGTATCTGTTGCTTTTACAAGGAAAGAAAGCACTGCTATATGTTTCATTAATCCGTGATCAACCAAATCTTAATGAGCCTAATCATGAATTTCTCTGTAATTTCAAACCATCTGTTTCATACATCATTACACAATAAACCTTCTAAACTTAACTCAAAAAAATATAACAGCTTTCTCACCAAAGCTAAAAAAAAAGGCTATAAACCAGCGTGAAAACGACAGTTACCAACATTAAACACCATGCTCTCAACAGTCACGCTATCATAAATGAAACTTTTTATGTGACACATTTTTTGGTGTGGTCTGGTGTTTATACTGGCTCACTAATTTTGTGCTCAGCTGCGTACAACAACCTGTTACCACCTCGAGGTTTCTCTTTATGATCTCGGAAACAGAATTCTTACCTTTATTTATGACATTGTAGTTTTCTGCACTAAAACTTTTATTGACTTAAAACATTTACACAGGCTTTTTTTCAAACAAAAGCCAAATGATTCCTTAAAAAGCCCAACATTTATTTCTAAAAAAACCAAAACAATGTTATTTTAACCAGTTAATGCTTTAATTTTGATTATTCACGTAATATACAGTCACTTTATTAAGAACACCTTGCTAGTCCTGCCCTGGACTGCCTGTTTGCTTTCAGAGCCGCCTTAATTTTCTGTGGATTCATATATAATTTGATCCATCTTGACATCATAGCATCACACACTTGCTGTAGATTTGGCTTCACATGCATGGCGTTTATGTCCAAAGGTGCTCTACTGGATAGAGTTCTGGTGACTGTGGAGGCCACTGGAGCACAGTGAACTCACTGTCTTACTCGAGAAACCAGTCTAAGATGTTTTGAACTGTGACATGGGGTATTATCATGCAGGAAGCAGCCATCAGAGGATACACAGAACTCAGTACTCAGGTAGGTTTGATTTTGAAATACATTCTCATTTGGTACTAAGGGGCCCAAAAGTGTGCCAAGAAAACTTACCGCACCATTACACCAACAGGAGCATGAACAATTGATACAAGAAAGGTCGGATCAATGCTTTCATGTTGTTTATGCCAAATTCTGAACCTACCAGTAAAATGCTGCAACACAAATAGAGTCTCATGAGACCAGCAACATTTTTCTGATTATCTGTTGTCCATCTTTAATGATCCTGTGGAAACTGTAGCCTCAGTTTCCTATTCTTCTTATCTGTCAGAAGCGCCACCCAGTATGGTCTTTTGCTACTGTAGTCTAACTGCTTCAAGATTCAACGTGTTGTGTGATCAAAGATGCTCTTCTGCATATCTTGGTTTTAATACCTGATGATTAATTTAAGTTATTGTTCCCATCCTTGGAACAGCTTGAAGCAGTCTGGCCATTCTCTTCTCACCTCTGCCATCAACAAGGTATTTTCCCTGCAGAGAACTGCCACTCACTGGTTATTTTCCCTTTTTCTGATCATTCTTTGTAAAGTCTAGAGGTGCTTGTGTTGGGAAATCCTAGTTTCTCAAATGCTCAGTCCAGCCCATCTGACACAGACAATCGTGTCACGTTCAAAAGTACCAAACACTCTTCTGCAATGACCCGCTTCAGTTGATCTGACTGTAAACAACTAGTAGAGGTGTTAGACTTATGATGGGTTTTGTTTCTACACCAAACTTTACTAAACTTCTCAAAATCCATCACTTACTGTAACTGCTTCTATCAAGACCTGAGAATGGTTTCAAAATCAATCAAGAACCCAGCTGGATGCTGGAAGATTAGTGTCTCTTTATTTTATCCATGCATAGACATAAAAGCAAAGTAAGGACTCTATCAAATTCAACAAAACCAGACAATAACCAAGAAATGATTGACCTCTAAGCTTTGTATTAAATAAGTAAAATCAAGCAAGTGCAGATGACTTTAACCTGATTTTGAGAACACAAAATCAACAAAGAAAAAAAAATGCAAATGAAAACTATTTACCGTTGGCTCGAAAAGTCCACACATTTTATCTTCTAAGTGGAAATGAAAGCGGGGCCTACACGTCGAAGAGGGGCCCAGACTGTGATGATGAGCTGAGTCCCACATCCACATCTTTTAAATACAGATTTAGTTTCTTAGGCTCTGTTAGAAAATGGAAGGAGATCTCCATACGCAGAATTTACATATTCATCTTTGACAGTTGGGGGTTATTTGGGGTCCCATTTGGGAGTGATGTGAGAAAGAAAATATCCACTTAGCCATATCACCTCCAGCGATCGGGACTCATAAGCCTGGCAATAGGCTGAGAGGGGAGGATAACACTAATGTGGCCTCAGATTTCTATGCAGGACTAGTTAATGCTATTTACTGAGGAAGGTAGATGATCGACTGGGGAGCAGAGAGGAGAAGGGAGGGAAGGAGATGGACATTAAGTGGCCTTCGGAGTCTGTGGCCGCTGCTTTAAGAGAGCCAATTACCAGGCTAATGGAGTTAATGCCAGAGATGAGATGAGCTTGGGAGATGAGAGGAGAGAAAGGATAGCGTGGTGGTGGTGGTGGAGGGGGGGGGGGGGGGATCCTGACAGTGAGACAAGCCGCAGCAGAGAGAACGATTAGTGTTTGTTAATCTGATGGGCAAATCATTAAGCATCAAACATTACCGCAGCACGTCGTGAGGAAAGAAACCAAAACGGGGATGCAGGGCCAAGGACACACGGACCAGATCTGTCCCGCGGTTTCATGATCCGTCATGTTAGGCTGAAGATTAAAAGTGTGATCTCCGGGCTTATAAACGGTTTAGCCAATTACCAACGTTATCTAAAAATGCTTTAATTTGCCATTCAGAGCTGCAACAGGGGCCCTCGGAGCCGTCAATGAGGGTGATTAGAGCCCCCGATTGCAGCTTCGAAAAGGTCCCAAACAGCTGCTGTCAGAGTGACTTGGAGATGTCAACGCAGGAAAAAACTCCACTTCAGGGGCTGGCATCTGATTAGAGAGGAGAGGAGAGGAGAGGAGAGGAGAGGAGAGGAGAGGAGAGGAGAGGACAGGAGAGAGTAGAAGGGGGCAAGAGAAGAAGAGATTGAGATTAGAAAAGAGAGCAAAGAAGAGGTGGAAAACCTGAGTTGGTCGGCTGCCAGCAAGCTCAGTGTGACAGGGAAGGCCCATCTGCACTCTCCGACACTCAAGATGGCAGATGTAGAAGCAGATTGATTTTCATTCAGCTGTCATGATACACAAGTGGAGGAAAAAAATACACACGCTGGCGAGCACACACACACAATCATGGTGTTTGAGAGCTCTGTCAAGTGCCTGGGCTGCTGTTGGCTGTCGGTCTGCCAAGCTGTTTCTCTCCTTCCTGTCATTTCCTCATTCTCTTTCCCTCCCTCTCTCACGCTCTCTTCCTCCCTCTGTCTCTCTCTCAACGAGCGCTAGAAGCATCTAAACACCACATCTGGCGCTCAAATTAAATCATTTACAGTCCATAGAGAGAAGCGGCGTTTAGTGACAATACAGCCGGTGGGGAATCAGCGTGTTTTCTCTAAGCTCTGACACCAATCGTCTCCTCTGGCATCTGATTAGATGTCATTGCGGAGCTGTTCAGATGCGCGAGACGTGTTTTCTTGCTCGCACGCTACAAAATCAGAGGGGTTGAAAATGTCATGGAGGGAGCTGATCATCTGCTGGCGTCGCCTCTGACACCTGCACTCCTTTCTCTCCGTGTCGCGGCTTCCATCTGCGGGTCTGTTAACTTGAGCAGATTTTATTTTGGTTGCGCCATGTTTTCTCTTTCTACTTTCACAAACCTTTACAAGGTCACCCATGAGCTGGCTTCAGAATTCATAGGGTAATTAAAAAAAATGTTGTAATATAACACTGAATCACCGCAGTCTTTCAATGTCATCTTCCACCGACAAAAATAATAATAATAATAATAAAATAAACAAACTGCAGGTGGAGCTGCCGGCTCTATCGGTCAGCTCCCAGTTTACATAAGACTTAAAATACTATTAGAGCCGAGGATAATTAGAGCCAGTCAGACTGTATCAGCCCAAACAGATCTCAAAAGAAAGAGCGCTGGCTACCAGTGAAGAGAAAAAAAGGAATAATATTTGTCATTTTACCTGTTCACACTCTTTTTGTCATGTCAAAAAGCACATTTTTCCATAATGACTATCATCTGCTAAAAGATAAATCAGGTATTAAACATACAGACACTTGCAGCACCCTGACTGAGCTATGTATAACTTTACCAAGGTCAGGTCAAATCTAACAACTGAGTGAATCCAAGAAGAGCTCTAAATTTAAAGTTTCATTCAGAGTTCTAAACATTGCATTCAAAGGCCATTATAGAAAACATCTGAACATCCAGCCGCTGTTACAATGGCTTCATCAAACACAGCAGAGGCACTGCTTTGAGCCTGGTTCTGCTGGAGGTTTCTTCCTGTTAAAAGGGATGTTTTTCCTTCCAAGGGATAATCTGATTTTATCTCTATTACTGTCGGGGGCTTTCTCTTACAATATAAAGCGCCTTGAGGCGACTGTTATTGTGATTTGCCGCCATATAAATAAAACTGAACTGAATTGAGCCTATTTAACCTTGATTTAAATTAAAGGCGCCACAGATTATACTTGTATAACCTGTGTATAACCTATATTTGTTTTTTAAGTCAAATCTCAGTGCAAGTCAGGCTTTAGGCACACAGACCTAGAGACCGGTTGGTGATTTGTATTCCCTGATCAGTTGGTGATTGGCTGTTGGGGGTTGGTGGTTTTTGCCAGGTGAAATCGGTCACAAAAAGGGTGCCGTACCTAGAAAAGTCCTTGGGATTGCTGTGGTTATCAGAGGATTGCTATGGTCAACTACAGTTTGCATGGAAGATTCCAGTTTCACCGCAAACACTCGCTTACTAACCACCGAGCAGTGGTGAAACTTAAAAAGGCCAACACAAAGTCAGTAACAGTGAGCGTTTTGGTCCAATACTGGGAGGTGCACTTGCTGAAATGTGTTAATGCAGCTCTAAGGCACAACCTTTACTCTGAGGGTGTTTGCAGACAAATCAGCATCTTCTATGCAACCTGCGAGCCACTCTGGCAATCTGCTAGCAGGCAAAGCAATTGCAAGGAGACTTTTGGCACAGTATACCTCAGTGTGACCACTTTCACTTAGTGACAACAAGTAACCTTTCACAACCACTCACCAACTAGTCAGGGAATAATTATTTTTCTCCTCATAAACTCATCAGCAAATTTTTTTCATGAGGTCATAATTCAAGGGAGCAGAAGGATTGTTTCCCCATAGATTTTTTATACAAATGTAACTTTTTAAAGAAAGAAAGAAAAAAGAAAGACTTCCCCCTGCTGGTCATTAGGAAGAGAGCTCTTTTTTAAAATGCTTCACTATTTAGACCAGGGATGTCAAACTCATTTTATATCGTAGCAACACATAGTCCACTTTGATTTTAAATGGGAAGTTTAACTGCACATTTAATCCCTGTAATAGCTCAATATAAGAAAAAGAAGTGCATGTTCAACAGCACATCTCACTACTACAGCTTTACTACACGATAAAAAATGCTGCTGTATTAAACAAAAGAAATCTCTCAGCACGACTCTTTGGTCTTAAATTGTAAGAAATAAATGCGTAAAGTTCTGGTAGCTTTTTCCTGATTGTCCTGTAATTATAAGACAGAAGTTTCATCAATTCACAGAAAATGTCGTATTTTATTGTTTTTGTTTTTGTTTTTACTGTATACTCATTGTAATAAAAAAACAAAACAAAACTGAAATTTCAATAGCCAAAAAACAGAAATGTTTCTGTAACTTAGTAGTTTCTCTATTAATTACTTTTGTGTAGTATGAAGGGCTGTGGGGGATATCTTTATCATTAGAACAAGCTGTGAAATATATGGAAATACAGTTAAAAGTCCAAAATGTGTGCCCTCTGTCACATTTTCCAAAGACATTCAGTGGGCCAGTCTGGTGTCTTTGCCAGGCCAATTCTGGCCCCCGGGCCTTATGCTTGATACCCCTGATTCAGACCCAGAGGCTACATCTACTTTTAAGTACCTCCAGCACTACCAGTGTAGAATACTATGTGGGACGTATAGGTCAGGGTAGATGAGCATGAAGTGTGTGTGACTTTCATTCAGTAGAACAGAGTTTCCGTCTTACTACAGACATGTAATTAACCGGCATGCAATTAATCCTGTTTTTATTAACAACAATCCACAATTTTCTCTGACCGTAATCAAGTGGTTTAACCCTAATCATACCACATTCATAGCATATCTGGCACAACCACATTCTTTCCAAAACCTTTTGCAGCTGCTATTCAAAAATATTGTTGACATCCTTCAGTGTAATAAGGTTTTACACCATTGTCTGCTTCACTTTCTTTCTTTTTCACTAGGTTTGGTAAGACACCACTGCTCATGACAGACTGAATATGTCTTTGCAGTGCTCTTCAGTTCAACATGAACCTTTTTTTGTGTAAGGAAAGGGTTATTTCATGTTCTCTGATAAAAGCAAATAACTGCTTCTGCAATAGCTATAGAGTGGAGCCACAATCAATTAATAGTGTAATTAAGTGTCCCTGAATGTCATCTACTGAACTAAGTTCATTCAATATAAATACTCTTTTGAATAGTTCTTAAAACCTGCAACAGATAAGAAAAGAACAAGCCAATCCCAGCTTTTTACTGGTATTCTGTGATGCATTTCATAATGGTTATCAACTGTTTCTTTGCTGTGGTACACTTTAAAAGGTCCATCTTGAAAGTTGTTAGTTCCAAAAGACTCGATATGTATTTATCAGCATAAGACACGCAAGAAGGCAATGAGGTCGGTCCATTAGCATCAAGAAGAATTCCATTTCATTTGTGAAAATGATTCAAATAAGATTGTTCAAATCAAAAGTGCAATAATGCCAATCCATTAGTAGCCTATCTTAGGAAAACAAGATCTCAGGACTCAATAAAAGACTAAATGACTTGTTAAGACAGAGATTTACTTCATAAAAGGTATCGTGGCAATTCAGTCCCACTAAAAGCACAAAAACACACTCTCACATGACAACTGCTGTGCACAACATGTCCACACACACCAAAAGCGAACAATAATGACCACCGGGGCTCTGTCAATCAGCTGACAGTGACACTAATAAAACATTCCACTCACTGCTAATCACATTCAGCCGTCATTAACCACTGCTCTGTCAAAGACTAATTCAGGCCTAATAAAATCATGAAACATTTCTTCTTCATCTTTTTTTTCCCCCTAAAGAATTCAGAAACATGGTTTTAGAGATTTTGGGAAGCATGATAGAAGACTATTGACTTGTAGCTTAGCCTGGGAATGTAGTGACTCCTGTGAAATCCCTATAAAATGTGAGACTGGTGGTCATCCATCATTATAGTCAGACAGCACAGGCCTTTGTTTGTCCAGCACCGGCCAGCGCTGGACTGGCCTGGCTAACAGAGAGACTGTAATGTGTGTGTATGAGAGAGTCTGAGAGAAAGACAGCTGAAACAGAAACAGTGTGAAACAGAAAGCAGTGTGAGAGTGCGAGAGAGGGAGGCAGTTGACCTGGTGTCAATTAGGAGCCCATATCGTTCCATTCCCTGGGGGCGAGGCCGACTCTGAAACATTAAATCATTTCATTCACTTCAAACCGATCCTGCTGCCCCCCACCCCCCCACGCACTGCCTGTGTGCCCAAAATCTCCCACTGCCTGCTGCTTTGGCGACATTTTCACTAAACTGTGGATTGGATGAAAGCAGCTTGGATCTCGGAGGCTATGATACTGCAGCGATGCCTCATTTAGAAGGCAACGAGGTAAAAGACCAAAAGAAAGGCTGTTTTAGTTATCACATATTGGGTGAACCTTCTTGTTTTGCTTACTTCCAGGAACAGCACGAATGCAATAAATCTTAAACCACACGTTTCGTTGACATATATTTTTGAGTAGAAACTTACACTGGAAGTTATGACGGTGGTATAAATGACCTCTTAGGATCCTAATCAAGGAGACCTTTGCTTTATCTCAAGTGGAAATGGAAATATGATGATTAAGATCAGGTTTGACCATATGGAGTAATAATTGTTCAGGTGGTGCAGAATAGTATAAAATTTAGCATTTAACGTTTCTTATGGAACATCACTTGATATCAGCAAGACAAAGTGAACACACGTTACAGCAGCCATGGTAATCCAATACTGAAGTTTTCAACTCCCATTAAGTTTCATATAGTCAACCTCATTACCACTATGGATGACTGCATAGTCAGCAAGCTGTGAGTCCTTTAGTTACATTCAGAAGAATATATATAACCTCACAGCTGGAACCTCTTCATTCAGTTTTATTTAGGGTATTGGAAAATGTTCAGCACACCAGGTGTCCTACTGTTGGTGTCCAGACAAGCTAATTTCTTTTTAAGCATAATATATGTGACTGTTAAATACAGTTAACAGCTTTTAATGCCACTGAAATGGGTGGTTAGGTCACAGTTCAAGGTGTGAGTAACTATTTTTGTATGTGGACCTTATTCTTGATTTAAACACAAGTACTTACAGGATATTCCTAAACTGAATTCAACATCTCCATGCTGACGCAGACTTTAATTCACAGAGACTGTATGGGCTGGAGATCATGTTTTCTACTATTCAAAATTGCTTTAATTTGCTTTTTTATAACAATAAGGACATAACCTTAACAATATAAGTGAAACACTGAGTTGACTTTGCTTGATTTAAAATGAAACAGCCATATTACATCACGTTTTGCTTGGGTGGGAAGTATCCAGCTCAGCAGCTTGTTTTTGTTGGCGCTTTCAGTCTGAGAAAACATTTCATGTATTTCCAACACTAACTGAAGACGTGTTAATTGAAAACTATCTTCACACAGCAGAAAATATTAATGAACAAAGATCACATTAAGAACACACTAATAGCTGTATGAAGTAGTTAGCACAGTATCCACAGTATCCACTAAATACCAACAAATGAAAACTATAATAACTCTTAAGTCACGTTTTACAGCTAAAATTGAATTTGGATAAGATTTGGATTGAGTTTGCGTGCACAGTTATGTTTGGAAATTATCGCCTAAGCGTTGTTAAACTTCGTGCAAATTCTCAAAACTGATTTAGTAATAAATCCCATATTTCCGATCATTGTTTGTTGGTGGCAGACTCCAAATCAGCTTTTCCATAAAATCCTCTCTGACAAAATGTGACAAACTATTGTTGTTCTTTGTCTCCATATCGCTCTAATCCTCTTTCTCTTTTTCTGCCTCTCCATCCCTCCATCCGCTCTCCCCAACCACACAGAAAAGGCCTCAGTACTGACCGCCACATAAACACACACACAAACACACAGAACTATGGTCGGCTCTGTGGGTCTTAGTGGGGGGCTTAGCTGTGTGGTCACATTTTACATGTGTGCGTGTTAAATTGTGAGTTGGCCTGGGTGTCACTGGGTTTTGGCCATGTGTGTGTGTGTGTGTGTGTTTATGGCTACAGATGATGAACTTGGCCAGACTTGGGAGCGGTCTAGCCGGATTTTGTCATTCACACTGTCTGTGTAACTTGTTGGCACTTATATTGAATTGGGCTGCAGTATGCATACATGTGCATGTCTGCATCTGTGTGTGTGTGTGTGTGTGTGTGTGTGTGTGTGTGTGTGTGTGTGTGTGTGTGTGTGTGTGTGTGTGTGTGTGTGTATGCTTGGCAGTTGTCATAGGTATGCAGCAGATCAGTTTAAGCCTTATAAACCCATTGTTGTGAAATAAAACCATCCTTTCTGATTTGTCATAACCCCTTTGTTTGATATTCTATCCATGTTCCTGTTAATATGCAAACACACTTTGGACTAAAAGTATATAATATATCAGTCGGGACCAAGCAATGACATTTTGTCATGAAACATGGATCCACTATGCAGGACAGAAATGAGAAAATGGGAGAATGATGAAAACAGAGTTAGTCTGAAGAGGATTTTTTTCATTAAACTGATCACAAATATCCAAAAACACAGTCTAAATATCTTAAATGACAAAATTAAATTAAATTAAATTAACAAGACATTCACCAACTGACCGGCCAGGAGTCATTCCAGTGTTCTTGGCCCTTACTGGTGTCAGGCTTGTCAGCCCCCCATATGTCCAATTCTGAGCCCGTCTGTTTCATGCATGTGCAACACACACACACCGGAGCAGGCAAATAGTCACACACATACTCATAGCTACATTCACTAATTGAAAAAAAACGTTCACCAAAGTAAACTGCAGGGGGGCCACCACCAAAATGTTTGCAGCAACAAACCTAATCGCACACTCACCCGGCTGAACATGGATATTTTAAAGACGCTAACAAAGGCAGAGTGACTAAAGCTAAGTTATCAGGAGTTCAGAGCCAGTTACAAGCCAGCATGAGCCTCGGTATGAGCAATCAAGGAATAAAACGAGTTAAGAGGAAAATTATGGAGACAAGTGAAAAAGAGAAAAAAGAAATAAACATCCTGGAAAATCATTTTTATTCCTTTGTATCTCTTGCCAGTAGCAGAGCACTTTATTTTCAGTTGCTTCAGTGAGAAGAACAGAAAGAGAAGTCCTTGTAACTTACTACAGTTTGGGGGGGGGAATTGTAAACTTTAATGATTTCCTTTATTATGAAAATGAAATTTTGTGCTGAAGTAAAGTTGATTTCTGTTTGTCTGTATTGTCAGTTCTTAGAAGGAAAATCCGAAGTGAATCGACAAAAATACTCTCAGGTCACACTTAAAAGAATCTGGAATCCAAATTGGCCAAGAAAACTGCAATCACACCATCATGAAGATGCTGTTCATTTACTGGTTAATAATGTGCTTATACGCAAATGAATGATTATTATAAATCGTTAATTACACCCTGTGCTCCTAAAATGTGCATGTGGTGTGTGACGGCCTTTAAGACTTTGACTTTAGACATTTTGTTACCTTGAAAACCAAATCTTCCCTCAGTAACACAGGCTTCTCGAAAGCTTCAAGTTACCCATGGTACTCCCCCTTCAGGCCCTGGTATGACTTTTGTTAAATGGATTATGGGTGTTCCCCAAAGCCTTTTTTTCTTTCTTTGTTATGACATCACAATGTGCTTTTCTTTAACCCAACAATGATCAAATTAATGTGCATGTTCATAAGGTGCATAAGGTAGTAATTTCATACCAAAAAGTATCAAATCAAGTATGAACAGATTTATTTTTCAGCAATTTCCAGGATGCTTCAGGTTGGAATACGGCTTTACAGCACGTTGTTCCAAAGATCAATTATGATGTTTGACTTGCGTAGGTATTCTTCCAACAGGGAGCTTCAAGAACTGAATACA
Organism: Oreochromis aureus; assembly: GCF_013358895.1. Taxonomy (NCBI): domain Eukaryota; kingdom Metazoa; phylum Chordata; class Actinopteri; order Cichliformes; family Cichlidae; genus Oreochromis; species Oreochromis aureus. Next base: position 31,046,315 of record NC_052958.1, on the reverse strand, counting down.
ACACACTTGTCAATACAGGTCACAGATTCGACTGACATGTCATTTAAATTAAAGGTCAGTGTCAGTTCAAGTGCCACAAATGTGAGTGGGTAGACAATGAATTCAGGGTCCAAAGGTCAAAGAAACCAACCTGTTTATTTAATTCAGGAATGGCTCCCATGATTAAGTATACATATTAAGTATGTATAGTAATTCACAACTCATTCCTTTCAGCTAAACCATGTTAGGTTTAACTTAAAGACACGAATGGTTAATAATTGTATGTGTCAATGGAAACGGATAGAAAGACAAAAATCAATTCCCTGAAACTTTCTGATGGTTATAGAGATTCTTTTGATATAAAGTTTTGCTTTCTGACTATAGGTAGTGTGTAAAAAATTAAAAAAATAGACTGCTGGGGGTCTTGTAGTAAAAAAAAAAGGGGGAAAATTTTAAAGTAATAGTGTGTGATATTTTTAGAAGAAGTCCGTAGATTGTAGACTTCAGTCAAATGAGTTCTCTTTTCTTCTCCTCCCAATTAATGTGCATAATCCTAGTTACTGTGGCTACTGTAGGACAAACATTTTTAGTCAGCCAAGAGAGAGAAAACATTACAGTTAGACTGCCAGCCAGCATGTTTCTACTACTGAATGTGTAAGAAACGCACCATATATCCTGTCTTCCTTCTCTCACCTGGCAGATGGCCCCGCCCCTCCCTGAGCCTGGTTCTGCTGGAGGTTTCTTCCTGTTAAAAGGGAGTTTTTCCTTTCCACTGTCGCCAGAGTGCTTGCTCATAGGGAGTCATATGATTATCGGGTTTCTGTCTGTATGTATTACTGTAGGGTCTACCATACAATATAAAGTGCCTTGAGGTGACTGTTGTTGTGATTTGGCGCCATATAATTAAAATTGAATTGGATTGAATTGAACTATATTTTAACATATTTGAATCACATCAACACTTAATAATAATAAATTATAAATACATGTGGAATAAAAAACAGATCTGTGTCAACAAAATACTCTTTGCTATTTTATGTTTTTACCCCCAAATTACATCAGAATATCTGGCCACCGTTCCATCTGTGGTGAGTCTACTCAGATTGCAGATTGACTGTGGCCCGGATCCACCCGGGTCGTTTGCCATCTGAGTAGGCTGTCAGTCCACTGTTTACCTCTGTAAACTGTCTGTAAACTGCTGTCGACATGGTGACTGTTGAGGAGCGTGCTTGTCTATTTACTCTGGAGTAAAAAAAACGTTGCAAAAGGAATCAGTGAGTCACTGAAGTTCACTTTTGTCTAACGACAGTGATACTGAAGTGAACTGTTAGGATATAACAAACTTTTCCCTTGATAAATGTTGCTGTTAGCCTCTGTTAGCCTCTGTTAGCTGCTGTTAGTTGATGTAGTGAAACTTTCTTTGAAGTGACACTTAGTGAATAAACTCATTCATTCAAATTGTTTATCATAGGGAAAATGTGATTTTTCAGACACTGGAGCCTAACGATAGCTTTCATAAAGCTAACTTATAACTACCTGTTGTTGCTTACCCACTTCATTGTCCAGAGACATGAGGGTCACATATCATCTGCTGACAGAAAATAACTGTTGCAATATCAGGAATAAATGAGCATGAAAGAAGGGCGACATTTTATTAAGATGCCGGTGGCGTTGCCTCTTTCCTTCATGTTTTCACTTCTTTGTTGAAGGAGACCTCTTAGTAGATGATAAAACTTAGATATTATTCTTCATATTTCGAGTCTGAAGGTACAGACGCAGATTAAAATGTCCCTCCACGGCACATTAATGCCTATAAATTCTCTTCTCCTCCGCCTATGTAGCCGGTGTCTTGCTACATATGTAAAACTAGTAAAACCAGTCTTAAGGGAGATGTCCTTTTCAGTCACTGTATTCAAATATGGCGGAGCAATAAAGCAGCTTCCACAGACCCGTGCCTATTCTTATGCATTTCTAACAGATTAATTACAATTACATGTGAATGCATCAGTTGTTGGATGACACAAACAATTACACACAATGTATGGTTATGAGTACAACATTCTTTCTTTCTATTAAATAAACTTAAAAAAACTGACCACATCAAACTGTTGATGGAGTTTCATATATGTTAAATAGCAGAAAAACTGCAGCAGCCCAACTCTGACTTAATCAATAGGCAGTCACTTTGACTGATAGAACCCAAACAAAATAACTTCATCATGAAAGCCAAACTGCAAGGAAAAATATATGATTCACTTACTTACTGCTTGCCATCCTAGCCCTTGCATCCAGATTACAACCTTGATCATCAAAATGTGTCTTTAGTGCGACATTAGCTTAAAGTTTTGAGCACAAACAAGTGTCAACAAGCGTGCGTTTATTCCTCAGCTCCTCAAAAATGTTGCTGTGAAGTCTCCTTGTTGCTAAACCAACACAGCAGTGCCGATTAAAGTGGATTTCAAGCTCGTTGCATTTGATCAAAGTCCAGCTGATATCAGAATCACGGAGCAGCTAAGCTCCTAGAGCCAAATCCATAATAACACTCCTACACCACCCACAACAAAGAGACAGCCAACGCAAGTAAATAAATGCAGGCAGAAAATATCATTTGAGGACCCCTCCCATCTCAGTGAAATAATACTGCCGAACACAAACCTCCATAATTGGTTGAAGAATTAGGTTGATAAAAGATGGAACCTGGACACTAAATCCATTCAGCTCATCTGTTTACTACCGACGCCTTTTGAACAAAACTTTTGTTCTGGTTTGATAGCGTGTCACAAAGATAAGTGTCACAAAGAGTTGTGTGTTTGTATTTATTTTGTATTTCTTGTTCATTGATCTCTTAACGGCAAGAAAAAAAGTAAAAAAAAGTGAAAAGCTTTATGTTTCTGACTCAAAAAAACCCCAATCACCAACGTCATACCAAGATATGTTTGATTATGTTGGTCTGTCAGTTAAGCTCCATCTTCAAAAGCTGTTTTTGGAAAAAAAAAAAAAGAAAAGAAAAACGTCGAGCAGCGCTTTCAGCTCTCTTACTGTGCTGCACTGTCAATATTTTCCTCCTCAGCATTAACCCTAAAAACACACATTAATGTCTTAATGTACAATAAAAGAGGGGCGACCTCTAAAAGAAGCGAACGCACGCACTTCTATCCCATCCATGTGCGTGCGCCTCTCCTCTGCTTCAGGGAACGGAAAAAAAGTTTTTCTCTGTCAGCCTCTTAAGAGGCTGGCCTTCAGCTATATTACTCTCGTTTCCTCCTCCCTCCCTCCTATCCCTCCATCTCATCTTAATGTGTTTGATAAAACATCAGGCGCAGAGGGAAGGGCACACGGCAGATGATGTGCTTTTTTGGCCGAAAACAGGCATCGACTAAAGGACGAGAATAAAGGGCTGAGTCCGCTCTGTCTGTCTGCCCGAGTCTGTCCGTCCACTCGCTGCATTAAGAAGCCGCCCGGCTTCTTTTCAAAGCCAGCCACTCTCGTCGGGCCGCTGCATCTCAGGCCTTTTGTGCCCCCCTCAATCTCTCCATCCAACCGCCACAACCACCCCCACCCCTCCTCAGCCCATTGCTGAGTGTCTGTAATGGCCCAGACGTGGAGTGGGGTGGGTGGGGGGCGCGGGAGAGAAACTAAGGAAGTGAGAGAAATGGAGGAAGAAAAAGAGACCGAGCAGGAGCAACTGGAGGGTGAAGGAGAGAAGGTACAAAAGGAGGAGAGAGGGAAGTGATGGGAAAAGTGGTGGCGGAGCAGAAAGAGGGGACACAGGAGCGAGATGGACAGAAGGGGGTGGTGGGTTGGGGGGGAAGGAGGCCGAGTCTTTAGGAGGAAGCCAGGCGGCACTAAGCATCTCTGTTGCTGAGCAGTCAGGCCTGCCTGCCCCCCTGGCAATGAAAACCTTTCCCTCCCCACCTCCTTCCCCCGCACCACATCCCTCTCTGACCGCAGCCTCCTCCTCTCCTCCACTTCCTCCTCTCGTTCCACCTCACACACTCCCACTTTCATTCAGATTTGCTACTCTTATAAGGACTTTCCAGCTCCATGCTTTACCCCTATGAACCCGAGGCCATCTCTCATTCTGTTCAGACACTTACAACACGGTCACTACATGTCTCTGTGAGGTCAGAGTACCGTACATGCTCTAGGGTATTTTAATGACAAAGTATGTAAAAATAAAAATACTTTTCATATCCAAACTAGCATGTGAAGAACTGTAGAAGATTCTGTTTTTCTGTAGTGTGTACCCAGAGGGCAGACGGTTTAAAGGGCCCCATTTTAATTCCACCATAATGCAGCTGAAACATTAAAACAATTACCAAAGAAGATAAACTCATAAAAAGAGCAGCAGTCTCTACACTGCACATTTCTTTGGAGCAATTTCTTTGTATGAAGAAAGTGGGAAGAGGGTATGAAAGGCAATCTAAAAGGTGGAAAAGAGATTTTCAAAGATGGAAAAGTTTCAAAATCTTCCCGAAAAGTACACTGAGTCAAGTCGCAACACCTTCTTTCACAACCCAATGGGTCATGCTAACTGTATCTTTTGACGTCCTGTGACAAAACACTCTGTGGCGCTTTAGCAGCACATATTGTGAAGGTGGATCGGTTCATTGAGTACAAATGGAGCTCAAATTAAAAGTTGCTTAATTTCGCAGCAGCCAGAGACACAAAGAAGGTGACTAATAACTTGTAGCAGCATCTTTTAAAAGGGTCTCGGGAATGAATGCGGTCTTAATTTTGAGGAACACTGTCATCGGTGTGAGCCCAACAATCATCTTGCACCGATTTGTTTACACCAATTACGAGAAAAGGTAGGAATATTAACTTGGCCGTCGGCACACGTCTCCGACTCAAATGAAAAGAATCGCTATCTGGCCTGTCGTCAACTTCAGTGATCCTGCTCGGTCTTCAGGACACACACACACACACACACACACACACAGTCAGTGGCCTCAGGACTAATTGCTAGATTGGAGCAGATTTTCTAGTTCAGTTCAGGGCTGTAATTGTGAGGAGAGCTGGGAGGAATGACATGGCTTCAAGCTGAGAGGACAAATCACCAGAGGCCAGCGATTAGACTGCACCAATGTTCACATATCCGTGTGTCTGTGTGTGTGTGTGTGTGTGTGTGTGAGAGAGAGACTCTATGTATGTATTGGGGGTGAGGGGTTAAGCCAACCATCTCTCACTTCCAAGTTTCTGTGGCAGTGACCCCAAAGAGGCACACGTGCACACACACAGACACACAGGCACACCAAGTTGACCCCTGCAGACTCCACGGTGCCACACACCAGGCTGTTGAGAATAATTTGAGAGCCTACTTGCAATTTACTACAAAAGAGAAAACTACAGCTCTGCTGGATGCATTTATCTCTCTGAAAGGAAATGACAGAAAAATGAGAAAAATTGAACTTTTTTTACAGCTTCTCATATCTTCTTCATGCTCGTGTGCATTGTGCAATACATCTTAATGTGCACAGAAATGCAGGCTTCAAGTAAGAGGATAAAGACAAGAGCAGGACAGACTTTTCACCTTTGAGCTTTGACCTTTGGTCAAATGTGAGCAGGAAAACTGCATATGGTCGCTGTTGCCTACAATCCACAATTTAAGAAGGTTTTGAGATTGCGGTGAGTTACCGTAAAAATTGACAGCTTTATGGTAACAGCATAACAAATGTTAGTATACTAGAATACGCATAATCTTAAACTAGCTGCAAAAACACTAACAGAGCAGAAAAGAACTGGGACACAATCTTCTGCTCCTCTTCTGCAGTGCCCTTTAGCAAGGTATCTGCTCACGAGACATGTATGGAAGTCCTGGTCAGCTGCTTGAGAGAATGCCTGCAGGACTTCTGTACAGCTGCTGTGAGTATAAAAGGCAAAGTTGATAAAGATAATTCACTATAATGTTACTCTACCACAACTCTGAAATGAACTCACACAGCTCCACACAGAGCCAAAAAACAGAAAAAAATAACCATTTCGTGCAACCCAAGTCTAGCTGTCTTCCTCTCCCCGCAGGAGGACCCTCAGACACAGCAGGACAGGAAGGATGCATGCCGAGAGAGATGGCAACACACACAGAGACACACACAGCAGCGCCAGCATTTTGCTACCAGATAAACCTGCATGAAAACACTAGCACAGCCAGGAAGGCCTGCTTTAGAGACACTTGTTCCTCACTCCCTCTACATCTGCACCCGCACCTGGGCTCTCTCGTGGCATAGCTAGCGTTTAATAAGAGTGAGAGAGAAAGAGGAAGAAGACAAAAAAAGAAGGAGAAAGGATATGAAGATATTCGCACAGCCAATCGTACAACTCCGCATCGCTCAGCCAGCCGGTAACGGGGAGTCAGGGAGTCAGTAAATCATCCAGCCCGATCTTTTCAGTCAGCTTACCTTGCCATGATGTCATGCTTGTCATTATGACAAGGGCCACGGTCCTCTCATCTGATTGGATGTAATCCAAACCAGCATTACATCCATGGCAGGGAAAGGAAAGGACACTCCACACTCACAAAACTCTAATACTGATTTTCTGGCTCTCCTTTTTTTTTCTTTTGGTCTTGTTGCAAGCGTCTTGTTTCTCTTTTTTCCCTCCATCCTCCAGCCTAGCCTCCTAACAGGCTTCACACTTCTGCAGATTAAATGTCCTCCTACACTATGACCTGCACTATTTCTGTGACAAGTCATTTATTTCTTCACTAACACTCCATCTTCCCTACCTGGTCACCTAATTCTACTAGCATTCAGTGCGGCCTGTTCTCAGCCACCACTGCCTTACCTTTTCTCACCTTAGCTGGGCTGCATCCCCTGCCCTCCCGCCTTCTCACTTTCTCCCCCGCCTCCCTCCACCCAGCATCCTCTGGCTTGCCATCCCCTTATCCCCCCCAGCCTTGGAGCTCGTACCCCGGCCTCAGCTCTCCCTCTCCCTGCCTCTCCTCCAGCCTGCCTTCCCCTCCACTCTGCCTCCCTGAGCCCCAGCCTTCTGCTCAGCGTTCAAGGGGAGAGCCAGCTAGGAATGCTGTGGCTCTAGACGTTTTGTCCAAGCCCTAGGTCTCTTTCACTGAGGCAAGATTAGTTCATACAAAAACTCAACAATACACCACTGAAAGCCATTGTTGATATTCAACATTTTTCACATAGCGGAGCAGAATAGACAATGCGGCAGCCGGGAAAGCCCGAAGCGGACTAGCAGGGCTGATGGCTGATGGTATCTCAGCTGAGCGAGGCCTTAATCCCTTTTATACACACACACACACTCACGCAAGTGTACACACTCTCAACAGCCTGGAGACAGCAAAATCAATACTGCTCGCTCTGTCTCTGTCTGAGTGTGGATCAGTGGGTGGATGAGTGTGATAGGAAGAAAAAAGAGAATACTGTTTGTGTGAGCGTGTGTGTGTCTGTGTGTGTGGGTGGTGTCGGACTGTCTTGAGCATTCTTAGATCTTTGTATAAGACGGATTTCTCAAGGTTTTCTTGCACAGGAACTAACTGAAGCAATGTGACGACAACTTTACTTCAAACGAATTAAAAACAGTAAAGATTGTTGTTTTTTAATGAAACTGACAGAAAACATTTAGAGGTCTGTTCAGCAACCACCTAATTTAAGCCAGAGTAACATTTCTACCTAAAATACAGTCAACTCTCAGTGGAATTGTATGGTCACAATATAATCCGGCTGTTTAGGTGTTTCACAAAGGACCAAAATTAGTTAATTTCATCAATAAAATAAAACAATAGAGCACACCTCATGTTAAAAAACAGTATCTATCCACTCTGCAAATTCTGCAAATTTAGCCAAACTTTCAGCATTATAGTAAGAAACACCATTTTCATATGTGGATATGGCTATTCAAGAAATCCCTTTTTTTGGGGGGGGGGGGGTCATGTCTGACTTTCACAACCATTTTTTACATCTCTCTGTCATTTGCTACTTTCATATCTTATTTAACACAAAATTGTGTTCATGATTTATGGTTCACATTAAAATGAAAAGTAGGATCCAGCAGTATATGCTGTATGGCTGGCCTGCTGGACTTTGCTAACTAATGGGTCAAGATCAAAGAAATTATTTTTTGATCCTCAATAAAAATCAGCAATAATTTGGAGAAAAATGCAAATGAAATATATAAAATGAAAGGCTTATTCATTCAAATAATTCCTCATTAAAGAATCAGGTAAATGTCATTTGTGTAGAATCCGTTGAATTTAACATTTCGCATGTACTTAGATAACAAGATTACATAGAAAATTTACCTGTAATGAAATGACAGCAATTACTCTGGGCATAAAATTTGCTTTAGGTACATGTCCATTTTTTACATACAGTCTATGGCTACACAGTTGATGAATAAAAGGCTATTTCAGTGGTTTAAACCCACAAACATCAAAGAAACCAGACTTTTATTCTAGTGCAACTTACCATCCCTGATGATATCAAATAATCAATAGTTTTAAAGAAACCAGGTGGTGCTCCCAGCAACAAGTGACCTGAATCTGATGAGAGCGCAGCCCTTTAATAGACATAACACCCTTTTAAAAATCCACATGTGGGAGACGCACTCGAGCTAGAATCTCTGGGTCTGGAGTCCAACTAATCACAACATAACTGGGTTATAAATATCTTCCAACGGTGAAAGCCGGGCCGGCTTTAAATTTTTTTACCTTGACACAGTGGAACGCTGCAGAGAATGTTAACTGCATTCCTTAAAGATGAACAGCAAGGAGGTACTGAAGTGTGAGAATGAAAGAGTACATTTTTTTAAAAATAAAGCACTGCCCAATTTTCAGCCACAAGGACAGCTGCTGGATTCCAACTCTGAGCATGGAATCAGTCTGCACAAGCATTTATGATTACAGCTGGTTAATGTAATGAATGCCATGTCATGTAAAACTCATAAATCAAGTCACGCCGGCGGAAACATTTCATAAAACATGATTAAAAGTGTCATGTAACACTGGGAGCAACGGTGTCAGAGTGAGACATGTTAATTGTGCACTAATGATATGTAATGAATGTCATCAGCCCCGAGGCTCCGGCTAACGAGCTAAATGAACTGGCACTAATGGGCCCGTTAGCTTATCTTAGCGCTAACATTAGCTAGCATAATAAAGGGTTTGTCTTCTGCTGACAGCGGCTGACGACTGTGAGTGGCACTGCAAGTTTCTGGAGGTGTCACATTAGAATTAGACGCTTTAAAAAAGAAGGCTTCAGATGTCAACAACAACAGGAAAACAAAGACTCGGAGGACTTTTTGCCACGCAGACGACTAAATGCAAAGACCTGAAAACAGATTCGCAAATGTATTTTTTAAATGATTATTTTTCTCATGGCGCTGTCACAGGTCTTCCTCCTGCTTTCCACCTGGACTCCAAATCCAGATCCGGATCCAGCTGCCGGGCTTTCCCTGGACCCCCAAGTCCGCTAGGTAGCAGAGGAGAAGAAGGAGAAGAAGAGGAGGACAAGGAGGGAGGGGACAGGGGCCCTCTCTCTCTCTCTCTCTCTCTCGCTTTCTTTCTCTCTCTTTTCTTCCAATTGACCAATTGACAGGTGATTGATGGCTATCTCTTCAGCCTGACAAAGAGTAGCATTAGCATAACTAAAGCAATGTACAGTAGAGTGGGGCAAACAGTAAATTACATGTTACCCCCCACTCAGCTCTCACTCGCTTCTCTGTACCTCTCCCTCTCTCTCACTCTCTCACTCTCCCACTCCACTCACTCATTCAGCCGAACACTACGGCAGGCAAACAAAACAAAACAAAGTATGCTTTTTGTCCCTCGTGTGAGCCCTTAAACAGTGCAGCTTGACAGCTTCTTTAGAAGGAGGCACACAAAAGGCCTGACAGTGAGAGAGAGAGAGAGAGGCTGAAAGAGAGAGAAACAGCACAGCACAATGTGAATAAGACACTGACCTTGGTGAGGGTTTGTGTGTGCTGTTGTTTGGGATGGCTCTCACAATGTATGTCTAGTTGAGGAGTGTGAACTGTAAATTGATTGCCAGTATTCAGACCTCAGCCTTGTTCTAAGTGTTTAAGATATTCTTCATCTGAAATCTAATTCAAGCATCTGGTGCCCAAAATCTTGCACTTTTCTTCCATATTAGTGTTTTCTAAACTGATCTCCATGTCAGCCGCAGACACTATTCAGGTTTCTCGTATTAAGTATTCAGGATGTTGAAGATGGAGGAAGAAAAGAGGAAGGTTCATGGTTAAGGATGAGGGCTGGCGTGACAAAAGAGGATAGGGATAGGTTGAGATGGGGGCAGGTAATTTGCTGTGCTGACCCCTAAAGGTCAGAGCAGAAAAAGAAGAAGAAGAACAAAGACGACCAGCCAATTTCTCTCAGTGAGAGTAAACAACTTCCTGCAACCACTCACCAACTGGTCAGGGAATAAACACTGGTGACTGGTGGTTGCCACTCAGTGAGTATGACTCGGTCTTTAGCAATCAATTTCCCAACGACTGCCAGCAACCTCTCACCAACCAGTTGGGGAATATATTTTTTTTTCCCTCCTGACTGGTGGTTTCTAGTTGGTCTCCAACTGGTCTCTACGTCTGTGTGACTGGGGCCTATTACATTTGACCCCACAGTGTTAGAATAATATTCAGTGATACTGAATAGAGTTTATTGGATAGTTCTGTAATGTCTAAGATGTCTAAGGTTTTTCTAGATCTGTTTGGATTGTCATTGCATTCACTCAGAATTTGGTCAGAGCTGTCCAAAACTGCTCCGAGGTGTTTCCAAGATGGCTGCCAAATAGTTGAAGAATTAAAAACAATAAAATAAAAATTGCTAACTAGGTGTTAAAAACAAGCTTTACACATGGGTTGCTATCAAATTGACAGGAACTTAGGAGAATGTTCTTGGATTTCAAAAGCTAAAACTTAGTAATTTAAGCATTATCCTCCTGCTGATCTAACCACACAGGTGAGGAAGGTCTGCTAAGCCACATCTGCTTGTCAGAAATTCAATCATACCTGAGAGGCTTGATTTAAATCCTAGGCAGCCGAACAAGCCTCGCATATTCTGTTTCACATAAAAATATGTAGATGAGAGGAGATAAAGATGCTCGAAAATGTGAGTAAGTTTGAAACCTCTGCAGCGATATTCACATTACTATGATTCATGTCGTCCTGCCACCGTGACCCCTCAGACGCGTTTGCTCAACACTTTTCACAAACAAGCTTCAAGCAAACTCGGGCTGAGGTTAGGAGAAGATCACAGTCAACACGAGATACAAACAGCAGTCTTCCTTTTCAGCATGCACACTTTGTTGATTCAACAACCACGTGCACATTTTTCACGAGAACACCACTTTACCGATGAATAAGTGAATGCAACCGTCTAATTCATTTTAATGAAAGCAGTGTTCTCAGGCAGAGAGCCTACAGCATGGAGTGCTTCGATAATTAAATCCACGTAAAAACCTGAATTTCATAATGCATTGGCCAGAGGGAAATGCATAGTTATTCTATCACTCAGGCCATGAGTGCCACATTTTCTACTTCTTCTTCTGCGCTACGTATTATATATATTATTGTCTGCACCGTTTACACTTATCTACTCTGAGCAAGGATGATTGCTGGGCCTTGAGCTCAGACGTTCGGAGGGTGAGAAAATGAATGCTTGTGTCATATACTGTTGAAGTAACAAGACCTTTGCTGGATAGCAGGAAGGATGGATGGACAGACAACCAAAGGGGTGACCACATACTGGCCTGGTCTCCTCTCGCCGCCACTTGGGCCAGCAATCTGGTCTCTAATTGTTCATTCATGGTGTGAATCTTTAAATGGGGGGCCCTAGCCTGGCGCTAAGATAATGACTCGCTCTGTGTCTTTAGCTAGTGAGGCTAAATTACCACTGGGTGCAGAGTTACCATGGAAATAGGCCACAATGAGAGTGATTAGTCTTGTGTCTTTTACACACCGAGACACGGTGCAGTTCCTCCAGTTCAGCGGGAAACATGGAAAGCCTCTTTCGCTCCCTCTCTCTCCGTCAGCCTCACATCAAATAGTATTTTATTACAGTAGGAGTAACAGTACAAAGAGCATCCTCGGGTATAATTAACGGCGATTAGAACAAATTGCATTAAAAAAATAAACGGGACACATGCATTTATGTATCAAGGCTGTTTTTTCATTACTCTTTTTCTTATCTGAATGGACAGTGAACCCTTTCAGGTACAAGCCCGATAAGGAGATATTTATAGCTGTCAGCAAAGATATCAGTTTCATCTTTAGTTTACTTTTGTTTGCTATACCAACAGATGCTCGCAGATGCTTCTCTCTCACCACAAGTTTCTATGACAACCTTTTCAGTTACCAAGGCGCAGCACCTCATCTTTTGCTGATGCTTCGTCTTTCCTTCACTGAGCCAAAGAGTTCCACTAGATTCAGTGTCTTTGTGGAGATTTGCTGCAAGCTGATGCCGGTTAGTTTATATCTCTCTTTTTTTTGCTTATTTGGCTTTGTATCTTTTTTGTTGTGTTTACTTTCTTTACGTTATCCTTTCTTCTGCTTTTTTAAGTTCATTGTCCAGTTTCCCCCAAAATTGTGTTTGTTCTTTTCCTGCACTGCCTCCTCTACTCGTCTATGCTGTTGCGTATGTGTGTACTTCTGCGTATATCTGAGGATCCTATAGAGTTGAGTGGCATACAGCTGATACCGAACCAAGGCAGAGGAGAGGAGAGGAGATAATCTGTCTCAGTGTGATGCTGCCAGTGAACATCAGGAGTAGAGAAACTGAAATAGCCATCATTACCTGGTCCCGCTGTTGGCACCCGCCGAGAGGTCTGTGTATGTGTGCATGTCAGTCAAAGCAGAAGACCAGTGATCATAATATTTCTTACTAGAGCAGGACGGATGCTAATCAGTGGAAGAACAATATGATTCATCCTGCAGACACATACAGCTTTCATTGTATGTTATAAAGTGTTTTTAAAAATGTATAAAAACAATTCAAGGTTGCACTGCTGCCCTGAGGGTACAGAGTTTCATCTTCCCGATGAAATTAACATACCATTTACTGAAAGGCCACAGTCAAATAAAGGCTCACCTTTGATGGGAAAATTGTCTACTTGAATGTGCCAGTGTTTGTTTGATCGAAGACTATATAGTAATTGTGAAATTTTAAAGGACGATATCTGTGGTATACTGAGAGCATTGGATCCTTTATTCTACCTTTTAGCTTGATTTAGGCAACAAAAGCACTTGGGTTAAAGGGGGCCGATTATCCTCATTTCCAACTACATGTTTTTATTCTTGGACTCTATTAGAGTAGCTCTTCATGACTCACAGTTTGTAATGAGCCTTCTTTACCTTATACTGGGCCTCAGCTTGGCACCTAGTTCATGCACTGGCTGAAGTTACGATTTAAGCTCTGTTCGCCCCTTACTTTCCTCAGATTGGCTGCCACAAACAAACTGAAGGTTGGAAGAACAGTGCTCACCAGCCAGAGCGGTGTATGTGTGATGACTCTTAGCATACTCCTTAGCCCCACCTTCAATATTTGAAGCTTTGGCCATGCCATTATAAGCATCTACGATTATAATATTTTAATACAATCCTTAATGCTTATGAGACCACCACCCAATTATAATGTTTGTCACTGTGCCACAAATAATAATAATAATAATAGCACTTGGAATTCTTCAATGGAAGCTATTTGTGCCCAGTCTCTTTCTTATTGTTGCTTCATGAACTCTGACCAACTGCAGGCAAGTGAGGCCTGCAGGTCTGTAGGTGTTGTTCTTGGTTCTTTTGTGACCTCCTGGATGAGTCACTGATGCACTCTTAGAGTAATTTTGGTAGTCTGGCCACTCCTGGGAGGGTTCATCACTGTTCTGAGTCTTCTTCTTTGTGGGTAATGGTTCTCATCTTGGTTCACTGGAGGCCCAAAGCCTTAGAAATGGCTTTGTAACGCTTTCCAGACTGATAGATGTCATTGACTTTGTTTCTCATCTGTTCTGGACTTTATTTAGATCGTGGCAGGATGTGTTGCAATTTGAGATCTTTCAGCCTATTTTGTCAGACAGGTTCTATTTAAGTGATTTCTTGATTAAACGGGTCTGGCAATAATCAGACCTGCGTTTGGCTACTGGAAATGAACTCGGCTTTCCAAAAACTGTGGTTAGTCTCAGTTCATTTATGATTTAACAAAGGAGGCATTACTTTTTAACATAGGGTCGAGTAGGTTTGGATAGCTTTTTCCCTAAAGTAAAATCACCATTTAAAACTGCATTTACTGTTTACTCTGGTTGTCTTTCTCTAATATTGAAAATTGTTTGATAATCTGAAACATTTGCCAAATATGCAACAAAAAAATTAGAATTAGAAAATGAGCAAATACTTTTTCACACTATATGTGTTCAACTGAAGAGGAAGATATATCATGATTACAGTGTTATGATATTATGATGATTAGATGATGTTATTCACTCTGAATAATTACAGGATTATTTAACTGTACAGCTTTTGCAGTGCATGCAAACAAGCTAAAAACATCATTGTCAAAACTGATGAAACGCACATTTGAGTAACACATGTCCACATTATTAAAGAAAAACCACAGTCATCAAAATCTCTGTTAATGACCTCTGTTTCCGGGATTTTGGATAAGCTGATGAAGTCCACTTTCCTCCGTTGTTTCACTGATTAGGACCGTGACATTCACATACAACGCAGGCTCCATGTTTCATAAATTTTTCACCTAGACAAACTTTCCTTGTCATACGTGAGTTTTATCCAGAAAACCTCAGGCTTCGCTTTGCTTGGTCTTGCCAACTCAATTAATGGCAGTTCCTGGTTATTGTCTGCTACTTTCTAGCAATCTATTACCCCACCCAGGGCCAAGCTAATGCTCTTAACACAGATTACTAGCGCAAATCTCCAAGCTAAACGCATTGTGTCTGGACAAGTGAGTGGGACTGCAGCAGTGACAGCAGGTGCTAAAGCTGCAGCTAACCCTGGTTAACGCCGCCTGAGCTCCTAAGACAGGAAATGCTGGGAGGGATACTTACCTACTTACTCACCCACACTGACTCACTCTCTCTCTCTCTCACACACACACACACACATATATGCACATGTGCACACAAAGGCCGGGGACTTAAAACAAAGACAGCGTGCTGAATGGGAGAGATGATCATTGGGGTGCATCTACATGACAGTGCAGCTCTGCAGGAAAACGACGGGGCTTCCTAAACCTTCTGTTTAAGGACTTCTGTTCGCCCCTCGGGACAATAACCCATGTGTGAGAGAGAGTGTGTGTGTGTGTGTGCGTGTGTGTGTGTGCGTTAGCTAAAGAATAACACATTTACAATTCTAATTATCCTAGCTGTTAAAATTAACAGTGTATAAATCAGTTACATTAACACCTGATGAAACTTTAACTGTTTAAAATGAATTGACTGCAGCTGTAAGGTCTCTAAAGAGATTCAAACACATGCAATGATGCTTTCTTTAGGATTCTGCTGTTATCTGACATGAATATAGTGAGAAATTTAACTAATAATGTTTATTATCTGCTAAATCATTCGGTGAAACTGTGTTCATGCAAATTCAAGGGTGAGAATGTCAATTTATAGCATCAATTAAACAATGCTGATTAAAAAAGTCAGTCAGCGCCTCACAGGCGCAGTAATACTGAAATAAAAGCTGCTTGTTTAAAAATCCAGTTGTGCCAATTAAAGAACTCCTACTGTACTGATTGTTCTGTCACAAATGGTGCGAAAAGGGGAAATTATCAGAGTTTGGGACAAAAGGTCAGATGATAACCTGTCAGCGTGACGGGAAAATCCACATGACAGAAATATACGCAGACAGATGGAACTAAACACACGAGACAAGAAGAAACTTCATCACAGCTTGACAGAACAAAAAAAAGAAAGAGGAAAAATTATACTGCAAGTCTAATATGATGTGATAAGAAAACAAGAGGGTAGTCAAAGATCATGTGTAATCGAATTGAAATTCTTACAACAACTTTTTTTTGCCTCTAAATCAGGCTTTCCACCGCCTGAGGGGACGTGCATCTGCATTTTCAGGATCAAACTACTTTTTATAAAGACTGCAATTGGACAAAGAGTATGAACAGTTGGATTGCCTAAGAAACAACTAACTGCTCTCAGTAGCAAGGTTACGTTCACATGCATCCACATATATACTCACGCAGATGTGGTTAGCCTGCTTCTTCCCAGGCAGCTGCTAGTGGCTTCAGCCACACAGAGAGGTTAGCAAAAACATGGCCATTATTGGAGAACCAAGAGCTGACACCAGTGTAAAAAGTGGATGCAGGAAACCACAGACCCGTGCTTAAGAATTTTAAGACAAGGCAGCTCATCACATTATTACCATTTAACTTTGTAAGCACCTTTAGTGGGTAATGCAAACACTTTCTATATTTAAGTTGTTTCATTGCTGATTTTCTAAAGTAACAACAAAGCTCAGCAGGCGTCTGAACACATGACAATGACAATAATATAAAATACCCTCATATTCACAGTGTGTGAATATGCTGATCACACGCTGTGGAGACCCTTTGGGAAACAAGGAAGTACCTTAAAGTACCTTTCTGATTTCAGGTGATCTCTACCTGCACTAACACTTTAATTCAATATTAAACTACAACATTAAAACCAGACTAACATTAATAAGATTGCTAGGAAACTTTGGGCTCCCGCATCTTCATCATTTTGTTGTTGTTATTGTGACTCGCACCACCTATGTAAACATTACAGCAGACAAAGCCTAGCCCTCATCCATAGCAACAGTTGTCTTACCAATAGGACAATGCCCTGAAACTACAGACATTATAAAAGATGAACATGGACACTGTCATATCACCCACTGGTTTTTGGGCCATATTTTATTTTGGTGAAATGGTGACACTCTAAGTTGTTAGCTAATGCTAGCTAAGTTGGTTAGCAAGATGCAGATATAAAGTGTGTGACACACACACACACACACACACACACACACACACACACACACACACACACACACACACACACACAGATACACATGCATATATCTATTTGAACTAGTAACTGACTAAAAAAACAGAATTTTACTCATTGAAGCACAGACTTCTTGGATCCTCTGTGCCAAACAGCAAGCCATAATATTTGGCAGAAAATGCACTAAATTTAAGTATCCCCAAACGAAACAACACAAACACAACAATTGAATTTAATGACCCAAATTAATGGAGCAGAGGCCCACCAGACAGGACACCAGACAGTATCTATATTTAAAAGAGATACTTTAAATCACCCCACTCAGAGTTAAAAAAGAGAAAGCTGTCTTTACAGCCCAAAAATGTCCAATGTACTAGGCTATTAGCATGCTTTTTAATACAGTCACATTTTAACATGGACGTCTAAAGGGATGAAATCCCTTGTGGCCATTAGAGGAACAGTGGTTTTGACACATCACCTTCATTTTTTTCATCTCTGGGACATGCCACAAAAATTATTCAGGGGCAGTCAGAAGGACACAACAACCAGCCTGACCTCCAAACCCAATAGCTCCCAGTCCAGTGGAGAATTTGCAGGATGTGATGGAGCAAATCTGATAAATGACAACCCCGCTTAATAACACACAGAACCCAAAGAATATGCCGTCAATGTTCCAGTGCCAGACAATCATACTCAGTATTTCGCAGTAGGGACATCATAATACTCGAAATTTAGTGGTTGGTATCAGTACTAGTTGAAATACTCGATATTCTATTTGACACCAAAACAAAACATTTATCCCATAAAAGCTCCTTTATTTAAAAAATGCTTTAAAAATCACTGGTAAGGTGGTAGCAGGCCATTTATTATAAAATAAAAATAAATTATATTTTGACACAAACACAGACTTTGTAAAACCAACAAAGCTGAAACAATAAGATATGAAAATGTCACATGTTGCCATGTCCCATCACAAAACAAACCATTTTCCCAGGGTTTCCACATCAAATCATCATTAGATGGATTCCTGACTTCATTCAAAGAGATGCTACAGGATGATAGAAACCTTTTTTACTGTGCCCCTGATTCAGATTATGAAATGAATTAAAAGATGCTGCCGTGCCCTCTCTTTGTTGGAGGTCGAACAATTTCTTTGAAGAGAAAGTATCAATCAACATATTGATTAGCACTAATTAGGATCAGTCCCACTGTGGTTAGCTCAGCGGGTGGAGTCTGCTATACGCATTTGTGCAGTCATGCATGCATGCGCCTCCATTTGTGAGTGTGTGTTTGTCCATATACATTCTTCTGTGTGTGTGTGTGTGTGTCTTTGTCTCGACTGTCACCCTGAAGGTTATCTCCGTGGTGGCAGCATCGTCAGGTGACAGTCGTATCCCATGATGCCAAGCGAGACGTCAAACTGTCTTTCCAACCAGGGTTCCCTTGACGACTAGAGAAACACACACACACACACACACACACACACACACACACACACTCACACAAAGACACATAGTGAATACACACTAAATACACCCTTTTCTAGTGGTAGGTGAAAGGTGTGCGTGTGTGTGTGTGTGTAGCTGAAGGGCTGCTCAGACTTTGATAAGCTATCACATGTCCCAGGTGATGGTCTCTAACAGCACATCAGTCCAAAGGCACTGCCTGACAACCAAATCAACTGCACCCAGACCAGACATCCTAGCAACCCAAATCAAACAAACCAAACCCGACAATATACATCATACATACGTTTCCTTGAAACACACTAACAAAAAGGAGAGGCTTTTATTTGCGACTAGTTTCTCAAAAAGGGAAACAGGATCCCTGATAAGAAAGTATATTTTAGGAACCCGCAGGTGGTTCACCATGTTGGCCTAGAGAGCCACTGGAGGGCCTTAAAGCACAGTACACCACTTTGAGACCACGCTTTCAGCTCTGCGGTGTTACTACAGTGCAGTTTCTAAAGAACATTTCAAATCAGTCTTGCCAGACAGAGGGCGCAACAGTGGATGGATAAATAAGCAAACCTCTAAAATGATTTAGCATTTTATACATATCCTTAAAAATCCTAAAAATCTTTCATTGCAGCAACCCATAGCTAATCTGCATTTGTATCGTGAATGTGCATGTGTATTTTCTGTGCAGCAAATGTGGGCTACTCAATGTGCTTGTTGCTATTTTACTCTGACACTACAGTGGGCGCTGTAGATGACTCTAGAGCAAGCTCACATGAAGGCTACTGTAGAAGAAGAAAGCAGACAAAGCCAAGCCTAGCAAAACTGTGCTGTGGATATGTTTGTGCTGGCAGTGGTTTCTGCTCATTTTGTTGAAACTGTTCCTTTGGTTTCCATAAACATGGTGGTAAATGCATAACTGTTAGGCTATGTATGGTTATAGTACCATGAAGCTACTACAGAGATTGAGAGGCTTGAGTTTGTTTTTGTGGAAACTCCAGCAAAAATACTGGAAGTGCTTGTCAAGTGCTTCCACGTGTGAAAGGTTTCTAATGGAGCAAATGTGCAGATCTGGATTGTATTGATAAAGAAAACATGTCCTGTAGTTACAGGAACTAATAGCTTTTATTTGCTGATCTGGTATCTGGTGAAATAAAAAACATCCCGATCATTGCCCAAGCCCTATTAAACTACAGGAAACGTACCAACCACTAAATGCTTCCCCTTTTTTGAACATAAGACAGATAACAGATAGGCTCCACAACTGAAATTATTGGGTTTCAGTATCAGGATAAAGATTAACAATAGTATAGTCCAGAATAAATAAACAACATAGTTAAAGTGTCACAGACGTATAACGAAGGCCTTTTACTGTGAGAAATTTTTACATTTACAGCAGTGATGAAAAAATAACAAAGAAAATACAAAATAAAAATGAAGTTAGTTAAAGAAGAGTACAGACTAAGACTGACATTGTGCAAAGTTGGTTGGCTGATGAAACTCAACTGACAGTTGTATTATATTGTAGTTTTATATTGTAGTTGTTGTAGTTGCATTAAAGTTGTATGAGTAAATGATTTTTTTTTCCTTATTAAACAACGAGGCTATAGGCGCGATAGTCCACTTTAAAAAATAACGCACCTTGGTGAGTATTTCTACCAATCAGGGCACTTTGCTGTGGATTATTTCCTATCAGATGAATCTACACTTGTCATAACAACATAGCATTGCATAGTAAAATGCACAGTAATGCATGGATTTAAATTATCAGTTCAGTTCTCAAAGTAGAGCTAAAATTAAAATTAAAGAATTAAATTGATTTTGCACAAGTTTTGTAATTGCCTCCCAATGTAGCTGGTGTCCACACACGGAAAAGCAAATGAACATTCAGTGTAATGCAGGGTCTCTCTCTCTCTCTCGCACACACACACACACACACACACACATACGTGTTTTCGTGAAATATCAGGACCTATGACAAAAATGTGACAAATGGGAACGTGCCTTTCTGAAGGTCCTAGAGGCATGGGAATCACACAAAGTTTGACCCATGCTTCCAGGAACACGCCCATCTGTTGAGATTTTGGCTAGGGTGAAATTTTGGTCAAACCTGAATTTAATGCTACTTGTGAGGACACTGTCAGGTTTATGTGAGTTATGAGTACCATAAGGTCACACACTGATATTTCATGTTTAGGTGAATTGTGAAGCCCATGGAAACACATAATTTTCAAGTATACATGACTTATAAGGACCAGGTAAGGGTAGGTTCTGTATTTTTAGCTTGGCTCCTTTTGAGATTACAATATAATAGGCATGGATGCTCACCAGTCGGGTAACTTCTGACAGAAATATCAGACATTTATGTGTTAATAAAACAGTAAATATGAGCTGTGTAGAGACTTAAAAAAGACATAGGTCAAATGTGGTCAGTCTACTTTTTAAGTCGTCTTATTATTGTAATGCATTAATTCATTTTGTAGTGAATGTTCATGTGAATAAAAACGTGGAACATTATCTGCCTTTCTTATCATTTAATTGCAAAAGCACCCAGCATAAACCACAGATTTATGAGTAAGAACAATGCAATACAGAAAACTACAATACTGACATAACTGTGGAAGCAACAAAGTATCTCTTTTGGTTGTTGTTTTTTTTCCTTGCATCTTTCTTTTAATGCTATGATCCTGTTGTGGATGTAGTACTTTATGGCAACCCAGTCTCTGCCTTTCAGAGCTGCCGGCTCTGCTTGGAAGCAGCAGTCACATTCCTTTTACCTGGTACTTTGCAGCAACCTTTACTTCATCATTTGTCCACTTGCTTCTCACCTTCCCAGCTGTCATAAATGGAAACAAAAGAAAATATCTTAATGTGAATGCAAGAAAAGATAGAAAATATTCTAGTTTATAGTTTATAATGTGAATACAAAATGTTCTTAAACCTTGCTTTCTACTGGAGCACTTTAAAGGAGCAATGTAACACAAACTAGAGTTGTTGGTTCTACCAATTGAGAAAGGCTACAAAAACACATTCATGTCCTTCACAGCTTAAAACAATGTGAGGACAATGTAACACAAAAACACAAAAATATCAAATTTAGTAGGAATAAAGATCAAGCTGATGCTTTAAAGGAGTTTTAAAGGAGTTTCTGTTTTATCAGAGTTTAGCTGGAGGAAGCTGTCATTTAACAATTGCATAATTTCTGTCAGGCAATTACTTAAACTAGACAATTTATGAAACTAAGAGACTTTAAAGAACAGTATAACTGAATGTCATCAGCATAGAGATAGTAGGAGATATTATTGTAGCGCCTAATATTTTGGCCTAGGGGGGAATATGTAAAGCAAAACGAGAATTGGACACAGGACAGATCCCTGAGGTACCTCACAAGGCAAAACTGTTGATCATCACTTGGTTCATACGAACAGTAAAAGATCTCCCAGACAAATATGACATGAACAATTTGAAACAATACCAGTAATCCCAAACAGGTTCTTGAGTCTGGTTATCATGATGCTGTGACCTACAGTATCAAAAGCAGACCCAACAGGACCAGATCTGTGTACTCTCCAGAGTCTGCTGCCATCAAGATGTCACTAAACACTTAAAGCAAAGCCGCTTCTGTAGAGTGCAATTTACGAAAACCAGACTGGAAAACGTCCATAGCAGCATTTTTCTCCAGGAAATAGTTAAGTTGTTGTCCTCCAGTTTGTTCCAAAATCTTTGGTACAAAAGACAATTTGGATATTGGCCTGTAATCGTTAGGGAGGCATGGATCTGGGTAAAGTTTCTTTAATATTGGCTCAACAACAGCTTTTTAAAGAAGCTGGAAACTGAGCCAGTATGAAGAGAAATATTTATCATTTCCACAATACAGGGACCAATAGAGTCAAAGACACTAGTGAAAACTGAGGTAGAAGATAGAAAATATTCTAGTTTATAGTTTATAATGTGAATACAAAATGTTCTTAAACCTTGCTTTCTACTGGAGCACTTTAAAGGAGCAATGTAACACAAACTAGAGTTGTTGGTTCTACCAATTGAGAAAGGCTACAAAACACATTCATGTCATTCACAGCTTAAAACAATATGAGGACAGTGTAACACACACTACAACCACTGGTCCTACCATATGAGGACTTCTTCTTAAACACACTCATGTCCTTCACAGCTTAAAACAATATGAGGACAGTGTAACACACACTACAATCACTGGTCCTACCATATGAGGACTTCTTCTTAAACACACTCATGTCCTTCACAGCTTAAAACAATATGAGGACATGACGACTGAACACATGTAGAGTTCATGTTCCTGACTTCTAACTTCTCCTGCTGTTGTCAATAAAAGCTCTAAACCCAACACTGATGTAAAGCCATCTATTTCCCCAGAAATTAAATCATGTAAACTGATCAGCGGGAGGTTAAATGGACAAAACATGTGTAAAAGGACAAAAATATCAAATGTAGTCAGAATAAAGATCAAGCTGATGCTTTAAGGGAAAGTTTGGACTAACAAATGTTACAGACAATTACTTTCTCCTAATGCTAATGTTGATTTTGGGAAACCTTTCCTCAAACTGATTGTTTTAATATAATCAAAGTGCATTTCATTTATGCACTAGGCCCAACTGGCACATATACTTGATACCAAATAAAAACATGATGTGTAACCTGTTGGAAGAATGAAGTGGGTATGTCACTCACCAATTGGTCTGTATGAGGCTGAGACAGGACCTCAGCACTTGGTGTCTGCAACAAAAGACAACAATATAACGTCAGAAACATTCTCTAGTATAAATCCCGACTAGATGATCAACTACAGATCATATTTGTATCAGTGAACATTATTACAGAAGGATCTGACTTCCTTATACCAGATTCTAAAGAAACTTAACACTGTACAGTTCTGCTACCAACAATATGAGGACAGTGTAACACACACTAGAGTTGTTGGTCCAAGCACATGAGGAAGGCAACTGAAACACACTCATGTCCTTCACAGCTTAAAACAATATGAGGACAGTGTAACACACACACTACAATCACTGGTCCTACCATATGAGGACTTCTACTTAAACACACTCATGTCCATCACAGCTTAAAACAATATGAGGACATGACGACTGAACACATGTAGAGTTCATGTTCCTGACTTCTAACTTCTCCTGCTGTTGTCAATAAAAGCTCTAGACCCAACACTGATGTAAAGCCATCTATTTCCCCAGAAATTAAATCATGTAAACTGATCAGCGGGAGGTTAAATGGACAAAAACATGTGTAAAAGGACAAAAATATCAAATGTAGTCAGAATAAAGATCACGCTGATGCTTTAAGGAAAGTTTGGACTAACAAATGTTACAGACAATTACTTTCTCCTAATGCTAATGTTGATTTTGGGAAACCTTTCCTCAAACTGATTGTTTTAATATAATCAAAGTGCATTTCATTTATGCACTAGACCCAACTGGCACATATACTTGATACCAAATACAAAAACATGATGTGTAACCTGTTGGAAGAATGAAGTGGGTATGTCACTCACCAATTGGTCTGTTTGAGGCTGAGACAGGACCTCAGCACTTGGTGTCTGCAACAAAAGACAACAATATAACGTCAGAAACATTCTCTAGTATAAATCCCGACTAGATGATCAACTACAGATCATATTTGTATCAGTGAACATTATTACAGAAGGATCTGACTTCCTTATACCAGATTCTAAAGAAACTTAACACTGTACAGTTCTGCTACCAACAATATGAGGACAGTGTAACACACACTAGAGTTGTTGGTCCAAGCACATGAGGAAGGCAACTGAAACACACTCATCTCCTTCACAGCTTAAAACAATATGAGGACAGTGTAACACACACACTACAATCACTGGTCCTACCATATGAGGACTTCTACTTAAACACACTCATGTCCTTCACAGCTTAAAACAATATGAGGACAGTGTAACACACACACTACAATCACTGGTCCTACCATATGAGGACTTCTTCTTAAACACACTCATGTCCTTCACAGCTTAAAACAATATGAGGACATGACGACTGAACACATGTAGAGTTCATGTTCCTGACTTCTAACTTCTCCTGCTGTTGTCAATAAAAGCTCTAAACCCAACACTGATGTAAAGCCATCTATTTCCCCAGAAATTAAATCATGTAAACTGATCAGCGGGAGGTTAAATGGACAAAAACATGTGTAAAAGGACAAAAATATCAAATGTAGTCAGAATAAAGATCAAGCTGATGCTTTAAGGAAAGTTTGGACTAACAAATGTTACAGACAATTACTTTCTCCTAATGCTAATGTTGTTTTTGGGAAACTTTCACTCAAACTGATTGTTTTAGTATAATCAAAGTGCATTTCATTTATGCACTAGGCCCAACTGGCACATATACTTGATACCAAATACAAAAACATGATGTGTAACCTGTTGGAAGAATGAAGTGGGTATGTCACTCACCAATTGGTCTGTATGAGGCTGAGACAGGACCTCAGCACTTGGTGTCTGCAACAAAAGACAACAATATAACGTCAGAAACATTCTCTAGTATAAATCCCGACTAGATGATCAACTACAGATCATATTTGTATCAGTGAACATTATTACAGAAGGATCTGACTTCCTTATACCAGATTCTAAAGAAACTTAACACTGTACAGTTCTGCTACCAACAATATGAGGACAGTGTAACACACACTAGAGTTGTTGGTCCAAGCACATGAGGAAGGCAACTGAAACACACTCATGTCCTTCACAGCTTAAAACAATATGAGGACAGTGTAACACACACTACAATCACTGGTCCTACCATATGAGGACTTCTACTTAAACACACTCATGTCCTTCACAGCTTAAAACAATATGAGGACATGACAACTGAACACATGTAAAGTTCAGTTTCCTGACTTCTAACTTCTCCTGCTGTTGTCAATAAAAGCTCTAAACCCAACACTGATGTAAAGCCATCTATTTCCCCAGAAATTAAATCATGTAAACTGATCAGCGGGAGGTTAAATGGACAAAAACATGTGTAAAAGGACAAAAATATCAAATGTAGTCAGAATAAAGATCACGCTGATGCTTTAAGGGAAAGTTTGGACTAACAAATGTTACAGACAATTACTTTCTCCTAATGCTAATGTTGTTTTGGGAAACTTTCACTCAAACTGATTGTTTTAGTATAATCAAAGTGCATTTCATTTATGCACTAGGCCCAACTGACACATATACTTGATACCAAACACAAAAACATGATGTGTAACCTGTTGGAAGAATGAAGTGGGTATGTCACTCACCAATTGGTCTGTATGAGGCTGAGACAGGACCTCAGCACTTGGTGTCTGCAACAAAAGACAACAATATAACGTCAGAAACATTCTCTAGTATAAATCCCGACTAGATGATCAACTACAGATCATATTTGTATCAGTGAACATTATTACAGAAGGATCTGACTTCCTTATACCAGATTCTAAAGAAACTTAACACTGTACAGTTCTGCTACCAACAATATGAGGACAGTGTAACACACACTAGAGTTGTTGGTCCAAGCACATGAGGAAGGCAACTGAAACACACTCATCTCCTTCACAGCTTAAAACAATATGAGGACAGTGTAACACACACACTACAATCACTGGTCCTACCATATGAGGACTTCTACTTAAACACACTCATGTCCTTCACAGCTTAAAACAATATGAGGACATGACGACTGAACACATGTAGAGTTCATGTTCCTGACTTCTAACTTCTCCTGCTGTTGTCAATAAAAGCTCTAGACCCAACACTGATGTAAAGCCATCTATTTCCCCAGAAATTAAATCATGTAAACTGATCAGCGGGAGGTTAAATGGACAAAAACATGTGTAAAAGGACAAAAATATCAAATGTAGTCAGAATAAAGATCAAGCTGATGCTTTAAGGGAAAGTTTGGACTAACAAATGTTACAGACAATTACTTTCTCCTAATGCTAATGTTGTTTTTGGGAAACTTTCACTCAAACTGATTGTTTTAGTATAATCAAAGTGCATTTCATTTATGCACTAGGCCCAACTGGCACATATACTTGATACCAAATACAAAAACATGATGTGTAACCTGTTGGAAGAATGAAGTGGGTATGTCACTCACCAATTGGTCTGTATGAGGCTGAGACAGGACCTCAGCACTTGGTGTCTGCAACAAAAGACAACAATATAACGTCAGAAACATTCTCTAGTATAAATCCCGACTAGATGATCAACTACAGATCATATTTGTATCAGTGAACATTATTACAGAAGGATCTGACTTCCTTATACCAGATTCTAAAGAAACTTAACACTGTACAGTTCTGCTACCAACAATATGAGGACAGTGTAACACACACTAGAGTTGTTGGTCCAAGCACATGAGGAAGGCAACTGAAACACACTCATGTCCTTCACAGCTTAAAACAATATGAGGACAGTGTAACACACACTACAATCACTGGTCCTACCATATGAGGACTTCTACTTAAACACACTCATGTCCTTCACAGCTTAAAACAATATGAGGACATGACAACTGAACACATGTAAAGTTCAGTTTCCTGACTTCTAACTTCTCCTGCTGTTGTCAATAAAAGCTCTAAACCCAACACTGATGTAAAGCCATCTATTTCCCCAGAAATTAAATCATGTAAACTGATCAGCGGGAGGTTAAATGGACAAAAACATGTGTAAAAGGACAAAAATATCAAATGTAGTCAGAATAAAGATCAAGCTGATGCTTTAAGGGAAAGTTTGGACTAACAAATGTTACAGACAATTACTTTCTCCTAATGCTAATGTTGTTTTTGGGAAACTTTCACTCAAACTGATTGTTTTAGTATAATCAAAGTGCATTTCATTTATGCACTAGGCCCAACTGACACATATACTTGATACCAAATACAAAAACATGATGTGTAACCTGTTGGAAGAATGAAGTGGGTATGTCACTCACCAATTGGTCTGTATGAGGCTGAGACAGGACCTCAGCACTTGGTGTCTGCAACAAAAGACAACAATATACCGTCAGAAACATTCTCTAGTATAAATCCCGACTAGATGATCAACTACAGATCATATTTGTATCAGTGAACATTATTACAGAAGGATCTGACTTCCTTATACCAGATTCTATAGAAACTTAACACTGTACAGTTCTGCTACCAACAATATGAGGACAGTGTAACACACACTAGAGTTGTTGGTCCAAGCACATGAGGAAGGCAACTGAAACACACTCATGTCCTTCACACCTTAAAACAATATGAGGACAGTGTAAAAACACACTACAATCACTGGTCCTACCATATGAGGACTTCTACTTAAACACACTCATGTCCTTCACAGCTTAAAACAATATGAGGACAGTGTAAGACACACTAGAGTTGTTGGTCCTACCACATGAGGAAGGCAACTGAAACACACTCATGTCCTTCACAGCTTAAAACAATATGAGGACAGTGTAACACACACACTACAATCACTGGTCCTACCATATGAGGACTTCTACTTTCCTGTTGGAGGTTGAGACAGGATGGAAGGAGAGCAGGGAAGTAGCTGGCACAAATGATTCTATTGACACAACAGGGTAGTGAGATTAATGAACTGAACACAACAGACTCTTTCAAAATAAAACAGGAAAAATGGCATGAAAATACAAACGTTGTAATATACAACCCTAACATAAACTCCTTAAAACAATGTTAATAACGTTAAGCCAAACTCAACTAACCCACCACTAAACATAAGAAACTCAAAACCTTAGAATAACGTCAGAAACGCTGGGCCAGAGACCCAGACCTATTGGTTTGTGCTAAATACGAAAACATTATTATTAACATTTAAATCCCCCAAACATATCTTGTGTTGAAAAAAAAAAAAAAAGTGTGTTGCAGTTAGCTACACTTAAAAAGAGCTTAGACTGACTGTCTGTGCAGTTGCAGATGCAGAGCACGTGCAAGGTCGCAGGTCCCTTTAACTCCGGTGGAAATTTAAAAACAGTTAAATTTAACTTCTAATATCTATTGTTGAAGATAAATCTTAAGTAATTTTTTAGCATTCATCATCATTCATTACACAGTTTGTTCAAATCGATTGTGTATTGTTTTAATTCCGTTTAACTAGCGTTAATTAGCTTGTTAAACATACAACCTTACCTTGCTAAATGTGCGTCGAGTCATGGATATCAAAGGTAAATACATACGTCAAGACAAATCTCTGCTGAGTGCTGAAGGTCCCGGATGTGCCGTTCACTCAGAGCTCCGGCGAGTTTGTATCTTGCCGTGACCAGCAGATCTTTGGTTGAGGCTTTCGAACAATCAGATGCAGCGTTACTCACGTGTTGACCAATCACAGACGTCGTTCTATGTTCCACTGACGAAATGCCGCATCCTCTCACCAGCCACGGGCTCTCCTCGTCCATTTAACAACAAAAACACAGCAACACTCGCTGTATTTGAGGTAGGAACACTTGAGAAGTGTCACAGTGTTTTGCAAACTGCTGTTACAGTTAATTTCGTTCCGTTAATTTGTTTGGTTCCTATTCTTAAGTAACACTTAATACACATGTGGTTAGCTTGCTGGTCTAGTTTAAGTTAGCATGGGCATGCTGTTCACTGATGGAGTAATGCCAAAATTGGCCTGATATTGTCAGTGTGTTATCATAAACATGTCCTAATTTGTCATGAAAAGAAGAGCAGCACCCTTAGACCCTCAGGTGAAAATACAGATAATAGATAAGCAATTTAAGAAAATAAGTATAATGTGTATAATAAATGATTTTACTGTCACTTTCCTGGGTCTGTTGACCCAGCATTTTAAGTTTTAGTTTGTTTGGATGTCGATGTTTATTTATAAGTTCTTTAGGTTAGCTAAGTTCATTTGTTTATTAGATTACCCTTGTGATGTCTGTTTTATTGTGAAAGTCCTTGTCCTATATGCAGTGAGTCTAGTTTTGTTTCCCTTGTCTTGTTAGGTCTGATTTGTCCCAGCTGTTCCTCATCCCCTCATTGTCTCTCTGTGTACTTACAATGGCTTGCAAAAGTATTCGTCCCGCTTTTCCACATTTTGTCACATTACTGCTACAAACATGAATCAATTTTAATGGAATCCAATTTCAGCAAAAGGTGGTTCTACAAAGTATTGACTCAGGGGCTGAATAATTAGGCACAGCCCCTTTTCAGTTATTTATTTGTAAAAATGTTTGGAATCATGTATGATTTTCGTTCCACTTCTCACGTGTACACCACTTTGTGTTGGTCTTTCACGTGGAATTCCAATAAAATTGATTCATGTTTGTGGCAGTAATGTGACAAAATGTGGAAAAGTTCAAGGGGCGAATACTTTTGCAAGCCACTGTAAGTCCTGTCCTCATTTGTTCAGTGTCAGGTCATCTGTTGTCTTTGGTGCCACGTTTCCATGTTCCAGGTATGTTTGTATCCATGTCAGGTTTCATGGTTTGTCCCCAGGTTAGGTTATTGTTTAGCTTCACTTCTGCCTTTTGTTTTGTAATCTTTTAATTCAATTAAATTCAATTTTATTTATATAGCACCAAATCACAACAACAATCGCCTCAAGGCGCTTTATATTGTACAGTAGATCGCACAATAATAGATACAGAGGAAAAACCCAACAATCATATGACCACCTATGAGCAAGCACTTTGGCGACAGTGCGAAGGAAAAACTCCCTTTAAACAGGAAGAAACCTCCAGCAGAACCAGGCTCAGGGAGGGCGGGGCCATCTGCTGTGATTGGTTGGGGTGAGAGAAGGAAGACAGGATAAAGACATGCTGTGGATTAATAACAAGCATGATTCAGTGCAGAGAGGTCTATTAACACATAGTGAGTGAGAAAGGTGACTGGAAAGGAAAAACCTCAGTGCATCATGGGAATCCCCCATCAGCCTCACGTCCACTGCAGCACAACTAAGGGAGGATTCAGGGTCACCTGATCCTGCCCTAACTATATGCTTTAGCAAAAGGAAAGTTTGAAGCCTAATCTTAAAAGTAGAGATGGTGTCTGTCTCCCGAATCCAAACTGGAAGCTGGTTCTGCCTATTTTACCAGCCTTAATAAACAGCTTGCTTTCTGTTAATATTAAAATTTTCTTTCACGTTCCTTTGTGTCTGCATTTTGGGTCCATTCCTCAAATTCATACATGTGTCTAACCGTTTTTCCCCACTCGGCGACACACCCGTCGGGGGTCAAACTCTGGTAATTGGTGATTCTGTTCTCAGACATGTGAAGCTAGAGACACCGGCAACCATAGTCAATTGTCTTCCAGGGGCCAGAGCAGGCGACATTGAAGGAAATTTAAAACTGCTGGCTAAGTGTAGTGAAGTAGATTCTGGGGTAGGATTTTACATGATGTCCACAAACGCACCACTAACATCCACACCTTCCCAGTTGACAATTAGCAGGCTTATAAGAAACAGCTGCGCTTCACTACCAGAAGGAGTCATTTGGTAGTCTTGTCCATCCAAGGTGGCATTAGGCAGTTAAGCGCTGCAGATCTCTACAGGAAAGTTACTCAGTTTAGTATTGCCCTTTAGAGAGTGGTAAGTGGGACTCTTGTGTTCATCATAACGTGGCATAGTAGGGTGGACTTTGACAACTGTTTCCCTCTTTTGTTGCTGGCTTGCACTATACTACTGCTGTCTTGTCATATGCTGTTTTGTTTGTTACGCAATGCTTTTATAAAAACAGTAATTTGGGGTGTATTTGTTTTATGTAGATCTTTTACTAATCTGTTTAACGTTTTACGCTTTCTTTTATTGCTTTAGTGGAGGTGTGGCCGCTTGTTGAGGGGCTAGGCACATGAGGTGGAATCCCCTCCCCGATGCATGCAAGTGTACACACCGGGCATAGGTAGATTGCACCGTTTAGTGTGAGTGAGGTCTGCAGTGAAATCACATGGGTGAGATATTGGTGGCGCCCTTGGGCACTCCTCCCTGTAGGTTGCCTCCTCAAGTGGCGGTCTCCACCATTTTGTTTAGTTGCTCTTTTATCATGTTGTGATTGTTTTTAGGGTAGCATCCTGGTAGGGAGTCTGGTCGTTTTAATTAACTATTTTGCCGTCTCAACCCTGCTACCTTAGGTGCCTTTTTGATTTTATAATTCTATGTTTTTAGTAGTTCTTAATAAACCTTGATTTGTAAAATTCACCTGCCTCACGATTGCCGTTAATAATAACCGAGTGTGGGCTTTGGTTGCCAGTGTAACACTTACATTGGCTAGAGATATCTTTCCTGGGTTGTAACTCCCTCCCCAGGTGGCGTTGTCAACATCTTAGTTACCGTCCCGGTTATTCCTCATTCGCGCCACCACATAAGGGTAAAAGTAAATTCAGTAAAATCATAATTCACACCGGCAGTAATGACACCCAGTTACGCCAATCGGAGGTCACTGAAATCAATATCGAATCAGTGTGTAACTTTGCCAAAACAATGTTGACTCTGTAGTTTTCTCTAATCCCCTCCCCAATCAGACCAGGAGTGACCTGTTTAGCTGCATTTCTCCTTAAATTGCTGTCTGAGTGTTGTCCCAGAAATGATGTGGGCTTCATAGATAATTGGCAAAGCTTCTGGAGGAAACCTGGTCTTGTTAGGAGAGACGGCATCCATCCCACTTTGGATGGAGCAGCTCTCATTTCTAGAAATATGGACAAATTTATTAAACCCCCAAAATATGACTATCCAGATTTGGGACCAGGAAGCAGAGTTGCAGTCTTACACGCCTCTCTGCAGCTTCTCTCCTCCTGCTACCCCCAAAACCCATCTCCATTGAGACTGTGTCAGCTCCCAAACAGACAAAAACAAACTAAAACCAGCAAAAACAATTTAAACATAAAAAAATCAAAAGAAAGAACAATACAGTATCCACATCTGAACCAAAGAGTAAAACATTGTGGATTATTAAATATTAGGTCGCTCTCTTCCAAGTCTCTGTTAGTACATGACTTAATTGATCAACAAATCGATGTACTCTGCCTTACAGAAACCTGGTTGCAGCAGGATGATTATGTTAGTTTAAATGAATCCACACCCCCCCGAGTCATTCTAACTACCAGAAATCGCAAAGCACAGGCGGAGGGGGCGGTGTGGCAGCAATTTTTCCACACCAGCCTATTAATTAACGAAAGACCAAGACAGACTTTTAATTCATTTGAAAGCCTGATGCTTACCCTGTCCACCCCAGCTGTAAAACTCAGAAACCAGTCTTACTTGTTATCATCTATTGTCCACCTGGGCCTTACAGAGTTTCTGTCTGATTTCTCAGACTTTTATCTGATTTAGTGCTCAGCTCAGATAAAATAATTATTGTGGGTGATTTTAACATCCATGTAGATGCTAAAAATGACAGTGTCAACATGGCATTTAATCTGTTATTAGACTCAATTGGCTTCTCTCAAAATGTAAAAGAACCCACCCACCACTTTAATCACACTCTAGATCTTGTTTTAACATATGAAATAGAAACTGAACATTTAACAGTGTTTCCTGAAAACCCTCTGCTGTCTGATCATTTCCTGATAACATGTACATTTACAGTAATTGATTACACAGCAGTAAAGGCCCTGGTGTGGTGCAGATGGCCCCAGCCAGCAGAACAGGACCCGTGCAGTGAGATGGCCTCAGAAAACAGCACAGGCCCTGGTGTGGTGCAGACAACTTCTGGTAGCAGCAGAGGTCCCCAAAAAACATTTTCCAAGAATTTACAGAATAGTTTAAAATACTCTTAAAAAGCTTGTTAGAAAAAACTAAAATCCATTTAAGATAGTAGAAGGAAAAAAACAACAACCTAAAATTCAAAGCAGACATTCAACAAGGAGACATGCTGCTGCCATCTTGGAATTCACAGAGTCAAGACTGAGCCTGATGATCATACTGAATCGCATGACAGCGGCAGGAATCTCTAAGTTCAACTGCAGATTGCAGATGCAATTATATTAATGCAGATTAATGTAAACTCTTCAAGGGTCAAAATCTGCACACATCATCATTCTGCTAGTGAAGGTCAGACAATTTGTGCATTGATCTTGAGAAGTAAGACTCATTAAATAATAGTAATATAATTACACAAATGTTGAAAATTTATATTTTGAGACATTTTGTCAACAACAAAAAACCCCAAGATGTACAGGCACTGATAACTGAATCTAAAGACCTTCATTTTTGTCAAGATTTGCCTGATTTAACTGTTGTTACCCTTGCATAAGCCCCAAGAAGGGTATAACCTGGGTCAAATGTGTTATTGTGTCTGACACACCTACAAAATGAGGACTCGCAGAGTGACGTCACTATAACCTGGGTCAAATGTGTTATTGTGTCTGACACACCTACAAAATGAGGACTCGCAGAGTGACGTCACTGAAAGTGTGTTTAAAGTGTGTTTTGTTCCAAAACTGGCCAGTAGGCGGCGAAACTGAAAGTGAGCAAAAACGCTAAACACACTTAAACACACTTTTTCATAAAATTGTGATATTTCAGGACATTCGAGATTTTTGGTTTAGGAGCATGTTGGGAGCCTCTAGAACACTTTAGAAGGCTCGGAAAATGAGGACCTCAAAATGTCCTCATTTTTCCGAGCGTCCTCATTTTGTGAGTGTGTTATCATAAAATTGTCCTCAGATGTCACGAAAACAAGTACACACACACACACACACACACACACACACACACACACACACACACACACACACACACACACACACACACACAGAGAAAGAGCGTGCCATGTACAATTACAGAATTACAGCATCTTGGAAATGAGACATGACAGAGTAAGGATGCTAGTAATGTAGAGAGCTGTGTCTTCTTTCACTCAGCTCTCTCTCTCTCTGACACTCACACGCACACACGTACAGTGCCATCCCATAATGAAGTGTTTCCCGTGCGTGTGATGTCAGTGACACAGGTTCCATTACCTGACCTGTCACCACATTGCCGTGGTGACAGCCTGTCAGATACTGTTTGGTTGCTATGAGGAGAGGCACAGGAATCCACATGATTCAATAATACAACACTGATTGGTTTAGCTTTTGGGAAATGATGCCTATTCCCGAGCACGGCAGTATTTGAACTTTTATTCTTGTTATATTTCAGGCTATGAGAGCTGGATTTGAGTTTCTGATTACAAACTAACTTTAAAAGCACCGAGTATTTTATACAGCAGTTTACTGTTTTTTGGACCTTAATAGTGACTGAAAAACTAACAACTATTCTTCCTGGCATTCATATGTAGTGTACGTACTGTATCGGTACCATTATGGCTGAATACTGTAAGGAGATAAAGGAGATGAATGCCTCTGCTCACAGAAAGACACTGCACAATTTTATGTTGTTTATACAGTTTTTTTTTCCATCAAGTACGACTGCTGAGCAGAATTATGTTGGTGCAGGTCTCACTACCTCATGCAGAACATAAGAAGTATGCATTACAACTACAGCAATATTACTACAATTATAATACTAAAAAAAAATACAATCATAATAATGTGATCACAATATTGTCAATACAAAGTTATAATAACACTGTGCAAGTATATGCAAGTATTAAAAAAAATTCAATTCAGTATGATTCACAGATGTTATTTAAATTCTTTTGCACTTACAATTTGTTGATGTGAGTTTATGATTCACTTTCAATCATAAATGTAACATCCAAAAAGTTAGCAATGGAGAACCATGATTGTGGCTTGGCTTCTTTGGCTGATAAAGCACATTTCCATAACCATACAGCGGAAGGGTTAAAGGAATGATGACAAAGCTGATATATTGTTATAGATGAAGGAAAAACAGGAAATTAATTCAGCGTGCAAGGACAAGAGCATGAGAAATGTTGTTTTTTTCAGATAAAACTACAGTTTAAAAAACAGTTTGAGTAGAACATTTATTTCACAGTTTAACTGCAACAACACAGCTGCCAGTATTGTTCTGTAAAGCACAGCTTACAATACTTTTACAGTAAGAAAAACAATTAAGATCAGAGTAGGTACACTGTTGAGCATGCTAGCAAATCTAGCTGACAGAACTTTACTGTCATTTAATGGAAAGAGTGGTTTTTTTTTAGAATAATCTGATGTGATTCACAGGTGTACTCTGTCCTTATGAATTGCTGAGATTAATGTGATAAGTGAGTAAAATTCTGGTAACAGTAAAATTATTTGTTTCTCAGAGCTGTAATGCAAAAATAATTTACAGCAAATGAATTTCCGATTTCACTTGGCTAAAGGTCACAACATGAAACGTGTAGCCTCTGAAAAAAAAAACATACACACGTGTATATATGTTAATATTTATGTTGCTCTGATAGGAAATGTGTAGTAAATACAGACACAACAAAGGAACTGATCACACAGAGCTGCAGAGTATGAAGGGTAAATGAGCTTCAGATAAGTGAGGAGGAGGAGTTTTGGTTCCATTCAGTTGAGCTCTACAGTGGCTCTTGTGTGTTCTTCCCCACCGCAGGGAGAAAATAAGAATAATTGATTTCACTGTTTTCTTCTGGTGTCAGATCTGCTGCCGTTTATCATCATCAAATCTATCTCTCTGTCCTTCTCCCTCGCTCCAACCCCCTCTCTCTCTCCCTCTCCTTGTTTGTTCTGCTAATTAACTTTATTACCCTGATAGCTCCCCACTGCCTCTGACGAAAACAATTACCATCTCTTCCCCCTCCACCTCTTTCTCTCCTCTCCCTCATCATCCTTGCTCTTTCTCTTTTGGCAGAGAGCACTAATTAGTCCTGAGGCTTTGCTGCTGCTACACTTCCTATGTGTCTTCTACCTCTCTTAGAGGCTTTCAACATTACTATCTAACTATCAAGACTCTGTAAGATCTTCTGAGGTGAGAAAAAGTCAAGACCAAAGACAGTTTGTGGGATTAAAACAAAGAAACAAAGGCTTCCTGCAGTCATAGAGTCAGTCATAAAGGTGGCATTATTTCGATATATGTCAAAAAGGACTGTGCGCACCTATTTGGGAGACAACAGAAAGCAGCTTTTCAACAATACTGAAATTAAGGTTTGTTTCATAACGATAAGGCCAAGTTTTACAGCTTCCATTTACACCTGGCTGTGACCTTGTCACAATTCAAACCACAGTCTGAATGGTTCATGTCTTACATTATGGTGCTGTTATCTAAGACATACAGACACAAACTGTTAACAGGTCTCAAAAAGGCCTGGATGTCATTTCTACTACATCTTTTAACACCTATTTAATGTAATCTTTGTAATCTTTTAGCACCTATTTAGAATCCATGTAAAAAAGAAAAAAAAAAAAATTTTGCATGTTGAAGGCATTTACACATTTTTCTATTAGGCTGTCCATTAAGCTAAATCAGTGAATTTGCATGAAAATAATAATTTGCATGAAACTAAACTATGCTCTGCATCTCTCACTGTCTCTCTCACGTCTGTGTCATGTCCTGGCAATCTTTCCCCCTCTCTCGTGCTCTCTCTCTCTCTCTAGTGCAGACAGGATAGCATTACATTGTCAGTGGTAATTTAACTCTCATCTGTCTTCACTAATTATTGTCACATTCATCAGATTCATCAAGGCAAGAGGGGCTCTCATGGGGATTGCACCATTTGCCGTTAATACAGCATCAGCTGCTATTAGGTCCGGGAAACTGAGAGGTGAGTGTGTGTGTGTGTGTCACTAGAGGGACAGCGTGTATTCATCTCTAATTAGACCAAGCTGTGTGATTAATTATACAGTCCGCCTTTTTTACTCCAAGGCCTGAGGATGGTGTTGTTGATGGGAGGAGAAATAAATATAGAAGACGAAAAAGGGGGGACAAAAATGGAGGGAGATCAGATGAGGAAAAGAGAGGGAAAAACAGATGGAGATGAAGAAGTGAGAGGTGGTGAGCAGAGGAAAGGATGCCAATATGAGGGGAGGGAAGAGAGGAAAGAAAGAGAGGAAAAGACAGTTAGCAAAATCCAGAGGGAGAGAGAAGAAGTGAGTGAATGGAGCAGAGAGGTGAAGTGTTTTGTCATGTGCTCTCAGCGTAATTCCCACCTGACAAAAAGGCCTTGAATCAGGGGGGAAATTGCAACTTGTCACCCAGCAAATAAACTGCCCTGATAACTGATTAATAACGCACACCTGGGACAGCTGCACACACACAGACACACACAGACACACACGCAGATGTAGGCACATGCTGAGACACACTTGTAAACAGAGAAAGAGCCAACACATCATCAATGCATATGCAAGTACGCGCACATGCTGATGATTGCACTTGCCCTCTGCATGCACACACACACAATTATATGCATTCAGATTGTGAATTCAGAGCCAAACTCCAAAAAACCCACAAATTTCAGAAATGCAAATACGATGTTATAAAAGCATTTGAAGTTTCATGAATCAGAACAAGAGAAACATTTTTATGCCTTTTAAAAAATGTTTACCCATGATGTGAACAGCACAGCTACACACCCCGGCATTGCTGCACTGGTTCTTTAGTTAAATTGTACTATTATGAATTTCATGTTATTTATGTCATACATGACAAACCGCATGTCAGAACTTATCATAACAGCTAAATTCCACATGAGGCCTCGGACTCCAACATCCTCCTTGCGTGCACCTTTCAGCTCTACTTGATGATGACTCTCGTCACTGACTTTGGACAAAACTGTATAATAACACTGAATTTCTTTAAAGGTGCAGTCAGTTGTTTTTGAGTTCATTTAACAGAAATAGAGAACATTTTGCTCATTAACATATATTGACTCATGTGTAACTGTCGTCCAAACTTATGCTTACTTTGAATTAATCAATGGAAAATGCAGGGAAGCAGGTGCTAGTTTGTGGAAGCCACCATGTTGCCACGCCATTTTGAATACAGTGGCAGACAGACACACTTTTAATTTAAAGGATACAAATAGTTCTTTCAGTATATTCATCACGTTTCCACTTTATCGTCTTCCTCCTCACCTCAAACCTCTCCTGAACTAAACCATGTTTATGAACAACTAAATGCTCACAAACATGGTTATTTATTCCCAAACGCACTTACTTACTGTCAGCAGATTAGATGTCAGCTGTTTGGACAACAAGCCAGTTAAATAACAACAATAGCTGGTTATAAGCTAACGTTATAACAGGTAATATTAGGTCTGTGTGTCCTGAAAATGCTCCAATAAACCTTGATAACGTTCTCACATACTGTGGGCGAGTTTATTTGCCAAGTGTCCCAGTCCAGCAAACTTAGATTCACTTCAAAGAAAGTTTCACTGACAGGGTTGCTGGAGCCTATCCCAGCTGTCACAGGGTGAGAAGTGGGGTACCCACTGGGTAGGTCGCCAGACTCTCACTGGGCTAACACAGAAAGCCAACTAGCATAACAGAAACAGTCACATTCACAGCTGCGTCAAATTTGGTAGAATCATCGGTGACTCTAATGTTGAGTGTGTCAGGACACTAACTCCAGTTCTGTGGGTGAAAGTCTGTGTTTGAGTTTTTCCTTTGGGATTAATAAAGTGTTTCTGATTCAGATTTCATCCACTATTACCTCATCTTAATGTGGGCTATCCTCTCTGCACTTCTTCTACTACTGGATAAGACACTACAGAATCACACAATGGCCAAAATTGTTATGTAGCAGGAATAAATCAAATTAACATCCACAGCTTAGATGGAAAAAATGGAGTGGTGTTAGCAAACCTGACATCATCTATATCTATCTTTAAAGTGTCTGCGTGGAGCGCTGGAATTTAAAGGTCACTTGACCTTTGTACTAATGTTAAAAAGAAAAGGCCACAGATCATTTTATATGATGTGTCTGTAAGGGAAGGCATAGACGATGTAATATAGCACCACCTGAGCAAGAAAAAGAAAAATCTGACCACCCACTCCCCAGAGACAAAGACAACAACAATGGAAGAGAGAGAATTCAATTACAGACAGATAAAGGATCAGCTCTGTTCCTTCCTTTTCCTAAGATGATACACACACACACACACACACACACACACACACACACACACACACACACACACACACACATGTGTCAGTCAATATTGGCACACATTGACCCACCCAGGAAAAGCCATTTAGAGTGACATCTACTCTCAGTGTCTATTCTACCCTAACACCTTTCTCTCTGTCCTCATAGCCCGGCTGTGTTTCTAAATGCTTGCAGGTTCCCGGCCTGTGATCTCCACTGTGATTGGACAACAACAGTGAGACCAAAACGAGGCCAGGACAGGTCATGCTCAGTGCCCCCATACTCTCACACCCCCTCACACTCCCTTCAGCACGCACACACACTGCAAAGCCATCTCCTCCAAACAAAACCTCTTCATCTATAGCACAAAGGAGGCTCTCCCGAAAGCCTATCATTTTCACTGGCACTGGGTCGAACGGTGACGGAGCGAGGGAGGAGGGATGAAGGACGGGAGGAAGGGGACAGTGTCGGAAATTGGATCAGAGCCGAGTGTTGTCATTTGGAGTTTTATCTGCAGAGCCTGATGCCCAAAAGGTCATCTGACATAATGGCTGATGAATTTAAAGAGAAAAAAAAAACGTGCTGAGCAGGATTTTCATTTGCAATTTTCAATTTATCCAGACGGAGCCTCTTGCCCCCCTGATAACCGTCTCCAGCATGTCAGCGCTATCGCACTGGCTGTCACAAACATCAAGCAGCTGTAGCGACCAGAGAGCGACTTAGACAGAGATGGAGATAGAGAAAGGGAGACAGGCCAAAGGACAGACAAGTGGTGAGGAGACAGATACAGCTAATCCCAAATAAAGGAAGAAAAACAACAAATGGATTACTATTAAGTAGTAATATAAAAGAGAGAGAGAGTGGCAGGCATGGCACTCTCTCTCTCTCATCCTCTCATCAAGGAATCAGAAACATGAAGTCTGTTTCACTAACTGATCTGCAGCTGTCAAGCACTCATCAGCCCTATTTACCCTTATTTAAGCAGCGTCATTTTAAAAACGTATATCAAGTTTTTCACATTTAGTTTCACAGTGTCGATTTTCAGCGCCTGACTGGAGAGTCAGACTTTCATGATTGGCAAAGAACCACAAGGGTCACAAGGGTCAAGCAAAGGTTCAGACCTGGTTTGTTGGATTTGGTGCTCCAGCAACAAATGAAGGATTATGGGGTGAAAGTCAGTTACAAGTGTAACCACTTAAAGACAGCAGGGAGAAAGTCATCATAATGATACGTATAAAAAATGTTGGACTGTACACTGAGGCAGAGGAGTGCTGATGACACACATCTGAGCAGCTTTTGGAGTTTGTTTTTTTCTCATCGCCAACCGGTCACGGCAGATGGCCGCCCCTCACTGAGCATGGTTCTGCTGGAGGCGTCTTCCTGTTAAAAGGGAGTTTTCTTTCCCACCGTCGCCAAGTGCTTTCTTAGAGGGGGTTGGCTGATTTGGGGGGGGGTTCTCTGTGTTATTGTAGAGTATTTTCCTTTACAATATCAAGTACCTTGATGCATGCTGTTGTTGTGATTAGGTACAATGAAACATTACAGCACTGAGAAATTGGCAGCTGAGACAAAGTCAAGGCTAGCAACTCGTAGCTGGACTTCTTCTGCTTTAAAGCTGAAGTACCTATTGGTTTTGTCTATCAATGATTTGTCACATAAAAAATCTACGGAGTACTGACCATGATCAGCAAAGACTCTGTTACTCTCTTCATTCACGGCAAAACCATGGCTCATCAGTGGGGTTGCTGTGGAAAGAACCAGGGCCCAGAGCCAAGGTTTCCAGAGCAAACAGCCTCATATAGCTGCTCCCCATCACTGCCTATTCATCCCTCTGCATCCCACCTGACAGAGAGCGTGAGTGAGAGAGAGAGAGAAGCACAGACCAGGCACAGAGGCACAGAGAAGCACTTGGCAGTGAATCCAGGCCTTGCTGGGTTCGGTTGAACAGCTGTGTCTAATAAAGTGTCTCGCCTCAAAGAAAAACGGGGGAAAAATGGAGTACTTCACAACAATCCAACGCTAAGAGAAAGGCAGCAGAGGAGGAAGAGGGGGATGGATGATGAAGAGATTTTGATAAAAGCTTAAATGACAGGGGGGCAATTTCTCCTAACAGGGAGGATAAGGTACAATGAGTCCACTGATTGGTGGATACTCAGGTTTAAAAGCAGACTGTTTGATTTGAAGAGGATCCGCCTGTGCCTGTTTAGATCGATAGCACGTTGAAAGTCCTTCCATCCTGCATCTGTCCCGCATGCGTCGTGTACCGAGACTGCAGCATTTGTCGCAGAAGGCAGTAGGGAGGTGGATCATTTTAAGCCACAGATCACCACAATGAAGAGATCTACATGCTGTAAAAAAGGTTCTTAATCTGCTGTGTGTAAAATGCACATCCAAACAAACATGTGCGTTTGTTTTCTGTATTTGCCTTTTAATGCAGAAGTATGCTGGTGGTGGTGGGTCATACTGACATGGATAAAGACAAGAAAGGATGCCAGACGCAAAATTGTTATAATGAACATATTAATAACATTAAACATAAAAATATCTCAATGTAAAAAGTAACTTATATATTGCCTAAAGCCAGTACTGGACTGGGAAAAGAGGCATTTAAATATACAAATCTTTCTGTGTGGAATAGCTGCAAAATCAACCCTCTCTCTTTGGAAACTGGAACCTGCTAAATAAATTCAAGGTAATTATTAATGGTTTGTATGCTAGGTCGTTCTATATACAAAACAAGTCCCTACCTGACCCCTTCAGAACAAGCCTATCTTTTTATGTATGATAAAATTTCTGTAATTAATGAAAGGATGGACAAAAAGCCTTATAGTTAGAAACTATGATTCTTACAAGTGTGGTTTGTATCATCAGCCTATAGGAAGTACTGTCTAAAGATATAAAATATGTTACATTTGAACTCTGACCTCTCCTTCAAGGTCAATCGATTGATCTGAAGGTATAATAAGGCTATATCTAGAGCTATTTGAAATGTTTCTTACACCCATTGTTTGTATTGTAACATATTGGCATATAGCGAATGTTATAGAGAGATTCTAAACATCACATTACTTTGGATGTTCGACGTCTTCTTCAAGGTCAAAAAAGATCAAACTTTCGTGAAATGTCTTTTATCTTTAAAACTGCTTTAAACTGCTGCCTTTGTTTGTATTGGCCACATGTAGGACATGATGTTCAGGGATCCTAAATATCACATTGTAGTTTGCATCTATGTCACATTTGACCTCTGACCTCACTTTCACATTTCGCATCTTGACCCCAAAATGCATTATATCGTTATAATGAGCTGCCTAATAAGTTACAAATATACTGGACTTTATAATATTATATAATAAGATCAGGATATTACAAATCAATACCTTGTTATAGTCATTAAATTGGGTCATGGGTCACACTGATTTTTATGGGCTTGTTTTCCGTTCAGGATGCTGCAGGGTGAATTTACATGGATGGATGGGTCTGTCCTTCTTGTACAACATTGTAAATATCTTGTAAAAAGACGCACTTGATTCTTTTCTACTGAATCTAGATTATTTCTATTCATCAATAGAAATAAATAGGCTGAGTTATATATTTCAGTTAAAGACTCTGGATTTTATTATTCTTGACACAAGGACACACCATTGCTAGTATTTTTTTCCTTTAAGACCCTGTGCACTGCTGGCCCTGTCATAACATCCCATTCTGAAATCATTTAGGCTTTTAACAGCCCTTTCAGACCCTCCTGAAAGGCTAACCATACCTTTATATATTTCCCCACAAATCAGACTTGGCCCAAATTTATAAAAAAAAACAAAATAAAAAAAACCCAACAACAATAACAACAACAGCAACTTTAAAACAAACTGGACGATTACTTGCTTGCTGTTCAACTCCTGGTCAAAGCATGCATTTTATATGTGTCCATTCCTGAAAAATCTCTACACAAAGCACATACTAAAATCAAGCACAAACATGTTTTACCATTACAGGTGGAGAAACCCAGAACAAAGTGTGAAAAACACTCTTTCATTTTAAGGCAGACTGAGGGGTGGGGGGCATCTAGAGGAGAACAGCAGCACGATGGCCTTGAGAAAATGGATCCTCGCTTCCCAACACCTTTGTTTGTCTCAGAGTGCCACAAGAGAGCCCTGCATGTGTACATGTGTATGCGTGTGTGTGTGTGGTTGGGGGGAGAGTACGTGGGGAGTGGGGGGGATGCTGGGCTGTGTGACAGAGTCTCTCTCTGCATTAATTGCTTAAATTGAAGCGCTGCCACGTCTCTCTGAGAGACGCTTTGATATGATAATGGCAGCCTTCTCAGCACAGGAGAGGCCTGCTTTGTGTGTGCGTGTGTGTATGTGTGCGTGTTTGTGTGTACGTGTGCGGATGGTAATTTAGTGGCATGCACCTGCCAGCACGCCACTGTCTCCTGTCGCCATCAACACAGCCAAGGAGACAGGCAGAGTCAGACAAACAGATTCAGGGAGAGGGAAGGCACAGCCATGTTGATCGGGTTTGGGAAAAGATGGTGAGCGGGATGAAAACTGAGGGGTTGAAAATGACAGCGTGTCTCTGCGCTGCATGCTGCCTTCAGATGGTCGACAAACGAAAGGAAAACCTTTTAGAAGAACGATGCTCCCTCCATCCCTCTGGTAAAGTTCCAGAAACTTGTAGGATGTTTAAAGATGTCACTGATGCTCACTTATCCCCCATAACAACTACTACTTTCATCATTTTATTACTAATTTTATTATTAATCTTCAAATCTAACACTTCTTGATGTGTCTGGTTTTAAACACAAGACAAATTTTTGTTAATCTTATTTAGTTTAGTTAATCTTATTGGCTGCCACAGAAATAAATGTGATGTTTATGGTTGTAGGAAATCTTATTACTGAGATACATAGTGACACTAGCTTGTCTTGATCAAAAAAAAACAATCGGCTACCAGTTGCAATGATCCTTGACCAGATTTCTAAACTGTGT
This sequence comes from Oreochromis aureus, assembly GCF_013358895.1. NCBI lineage: Eukaryota > Metazoa > Chordata > Actinopteri > Cichliformes > Cichlidae > Oreochromis > Oreochromis aureus. The sequence goes on along the minus strand of NC_052958.1, from coordinate 31,001,938 downwards.
GTACTCTTTGTGTTTTTATCTGCTTTAATTTCCTGTAATTCCACTTCGATGTGTCATTCCCACAGTTAATGATCCAGTCCTACCCAAACTAGTTAAAGTCAACCTTGTTCATCATGTGTCACGGTCACTGGCGCGCCAATTAAATAACGGTTCCTCTGGTGATGTCACAGGTCAGAGGGGCTGCCATTAAAACACTGGCATTCCCATGGCAACACTGAATTCGCTGCCATGGTGGTGGTCGTGGTAGCTGTGAGAGATGGTTTACTGGAAAGGAAGTGAGTGTGTGTGTGTGTGTGTGTGTGTGTGTGTTTCTGTGTGGGCGCATGTGTGTGTGTGTGTTGAGTCAGGCTTTACCCAGAAACCCCTGCAGCTCCAGGAGGAGAAAGGAAGCACTGTGTTCCAAGCTCTAACACACACACACACACACACGCATCCTGGTTACTTGCTAAGCCAGCTGACCTTTACACAGGCCGCCCACAGATGACCAGTCCACCACCATGTGATGCAGTAGGTGGCCAAGTCAACTAGACACATACAGAACCCCTGAGCTCACACATAATCATATCAAAGCTATTTTAGATGGCAAAGATATCTCAGGATCTTGTGAGCTATTTTAAAAACTCTGTAGTGCACTTAGAAATCGATGTAGAACTATTATTTAAAAGATGGACAAATCCACCGTGACTTCACCCAGACGCTCAGTATGTGAAGTCCCAATTTGAAGTGTTGGTTGAAGCATCATATCTTCCTTTATCATCTATTTTACTTTACATGGAACCATAATTCACTAAATGAACACCATGTTTTATCGAAGCAGATTTGAAACTAGCATTTAAGATCACAAATTCATCATTAGAGTGCTTATTGAAGTAATAAATTATGTGAGCAGTGGGATAATTTTTCCCTAGCCTTTTATACAAATAATTCTTATCGCAGCCTGGGCAGTTGTCCCTCTGCTGGACATTTAAAAGAATGCATGTTTATGGTGCTTCCGCAATGGCTTTACTTTTCTCACTGGGAGGTTTTGTCCATCTTTTATAGGGTTTTATTTCACATCGACTTCAATAGACCAGACCAGAGCAGAGAGCCCTTGATTACATAAAATGATGTTTTTAAACTCTTGCTTTTGACAATATCTGGGTATGGTGGCTACATGTTGGAAAGGTTTGTAACCAGTGTTGGGTGCAACGCGTTACTAAGTAGCGCGTTACTGTAATTAAATTACTTTTCCACTGAAAAAGTAGAGTAAAAATGAACTAATTACTGTTCATTTTTAGGTATCTTAATTACAGTTACTTACAATGTACTTGCGTTACATTGTAAAATAATTAAACTCGCTGAATATCATTATTTAATTTCATTAATTTATCTTCTAAATGTAGAAGTAAACTCTGCCGCTTTAACATCGCTGTAGTGCAGGTGCACGTCATTTCGCGCCAGTTTGCTGCATAGTCGTATTCTAAAGCGGCAGATGTCGGACTCGGCTGAAGCGAGTGGCTGTTTTATGACATGGACATATTCCCGTCTCTTCACTTTTCTGAAACAAGCAGACAAGAACATTACAGTAATGTGTAAGCTATGTGCTGGGGAGAAAAAACTATTGGCTGCTGTTAATAGCACGAGTAATCTACTGAAGCACCTGACACAGAGCATAGACGAACACTTCTGAGTGATTCTTGTTCATCATCCATGGATAACACCGCAGCAACTCCTGCTAAGCAGCAAAACGTGATTTTACTTCAGCAGCACAGAAAGCGTCTGAAGGTGAGCTTAAAAAATGACTGCAGGCTACATAGCTGGACTGGCCATCGGGGATACCGGGCATTTGCCGGTGATTTTTCGTTTTTATGGGCCGATGGGTTTTTTTTCTTCTTTTTTTCCGTAACGGTATAAACACTGAAAGGTGGTGGATTGGCCAGATGAAGGGAGATGTGTAAAAATAACTCAATTGTTTGGTGGTGGCTATTGCGGAGCTTCTACAGATTCAGTAACATTAGCAAGTGGTGGAGGCCAGCAGATGCAACACGCTGGCAGGTGGATGACGGAAAGGCAGGAGGAGCAGAGACCCGAGGCGGTGAACTGAACTTCAGGTAAGAAGTTATGACCTGCAGTCTATCTGGGTCAGACATAAACCAAGTTTAGGTGAAGTTTATTTTCGTTGTGCTGACTTTTTACAGTCAGTTACAATAACTCGTACTGTGTACTAGCTAGCATGACGGAGTTTATATACAGCTGGGCGGGTGCTATGATATTGTTGATGTTGAACTTGTTTTATCTTATTTATAAGGTTAGTTATTAGAGTTTCCAACCGTCCCGTAAAAAACGGAATCGTCTCGTATTCAGAGAAAATATTATGCGTTTGGTATTGAGGTGAAAAGGAACACAGTTTGTCCCGGACTTCAGCTACAATGAAAAAGACACAAAGCTGGAGTTATTGTGTGTTTACGCTGCACAGCTGTTTCTTCTTCTCTCATTCTCTCCCTCCCTCTCCTGTTTCTACTTCAATCATGAAACTGATCAGTGATCAGCTGATCGGCTTTTCTCTCGTTTGTTTATTGCTCTGAATCTTACAACAAACGTTTTCATTTGATGTAAAATGTATAGAAATCCATCATAATTTCTTCAGAAGTAGCTAAGTACTGTTTATGATGCCAGCATTTCCCCACATTTTCTAGATACGGTACCAGTACTGTGTGTGAAATGCCATCAAAAAGTCAATTAAGTTTTTCTTTCTCACCTGTCTTTCTATCTCCTTTCACTTTTTAAAGGTTGCCATGTTAGAAAAAATATTTTGCCCTGCCATGCTGTTTATTGATGTGGCAAATGAATGGTTTATGAAAATATATCTAAATCTGTCATCAGTAATCAGTAATGATCATGTCTCACCTCTAGTCTTCTCTGTCTTACTTTCAGGTTTTCGCCATGTGTTGTAGATAGTTCAGGAGGTTAACTCGACCAGGCAGTCTACTTTCAGGTACTGTTTAGAATACCAGAGTAGGGAGCATGGTGTAGGTTTAAGTTTATTAGAGTGAAACATATATACCAACAACACAGTGTACATCACTGTGACAACAGCGTTTGTTTTCATTCAAAGGATTTATGGTTTTTCCTATAATACCTGGTGGGCCGGTCTCTAGTCAAAATGCCCGGGCCGATTTTTTGTCCCAGTCCAGCCCTGGCAGGCTACATTGTGGAACAGATGCTACCGCTGCGTACTGTAGAGTGTCTGTCTTTAAAAAAATGTATTTATTATTTAAAGAGTTTAATTTCTATTGTTTGTCCACTCAAGGTTTATATGAATTTTAAGAAGTATTTAGTTAAATACTTATGTAGTAATTAAGTTACTTTTCTGACACAGTAATTAGATAAGTATTTTAAAAACAATATTGACTAAGTAATTAGTAATTAATTACTTTTTTAAAGTAACTTACCCAACACTGTTTGTAACCATAACAAATAATTTATGCTAAATTTGAGCAAGTAATACCTGTGAGTCTGTGACATAATAAAGTGTAAACTTTATAGCTCATTATAGGTTGTTAAACGTTTTTCAAAGTTTGGCAGGATTTTGTTGTAGTGCAAAAACATGCAGAAAATTTATGGTTGTCTCCAAAACTACAGCAAACTTAACCCCATCTTTCTATTTTTTACGTTTAAAAAGAAAGACAAAGAAAAACAATCTAAAGACTGCAATGAAAGAAAACAACACTTAACACTTAACAACACTTGGTAAAGTGCTTTCATAATGATGGAGGGGGCCAGAGCCTCAGTATCCCGTTCTTTCCTGGAGATGGCATAAGTGGTACCAACTGTTGTCTCTTCTGCATACCTTGCTTGTAAGGTTGGCTGTAAGTTACTGGATTACTTGAACAACAGTGCTACAGAGTCGCTAAAATCACCTTTGTTTCCCATTGTGATGCTCAGTTTGAATTATAGCAGGTTGTCCCGACCATGTCCATGTGCAGATTTGCTGCCACATGACTGGCTCTTTAGGCAACTGGATTAACAACCATTTGAGCAGGTGTATCTGTGAATTACAACTACAAAAGCTTTCCTTAGAGTTTTGAACCTTATTTTATTATGAATAAGCTTTGGGCGTTAAAGTAAGGAGCTGAGATGAAAGGAGTGAGGCTTTGGTTTTTGTCGTTGTGATCTAGAGCTATTTACAGTTTCAGAGCAGTCTGTGGAGTCAGTCAGAAAATCAGTGTTTTCTACAAACACTGGTTCTGACTGAACTGTCACACACTATTAATAGACACTGGGCAGCGTCACAAAGAGTTGCTCCTCTTGTTCACACTGTATGTGTGTCTTTAGTGCATGTGTGTTCATCTTTCGCCTGATGCCAAAGGCCCCATTCCCATCCCTTGATCTGGAACAATGTGCTCCAGTCAGAGAGAGAGAGAGACAGAGCCGCCTTAGAAACTGGGTGCCCCGAACGCACACACAGACACACAGCGCACACACACACACTTCCCAGCCAGTTTCAACCCACTCCTAACCCACTACCACTCTTCCATTCAAACACAAAAAAAGCTAAATATGAATATATGATTCCAGTTAGTTATATAATAAATGCAGCCTCACAGACAGATTGTAACACCATGTTCCAACACTTGCTGACACATTTCTACAAACAGCACATGGTCCCATGAATAATAAGTGTCCAACTATGCCAGAGGTCACATCCACGCTCCACTCCCCACAGCTTTCCCAACCAATCTCCTCATTAGGGAAATGTTTGTCCCAGTTGGGAAGGTGGGAAGGGTGAGAAACAGCAAATGAAAAAAGACAGGGAGGGCACTGAAGAGTTAGAGACTTCAATGAGTAATTGCAGCTGCCTACTTTCTTGCCAAATTTTGTCACTTCAAGCTTCCACAAGAGGTTATAGACTTTTAAGCAGTGAGAAAGAAGTCTCATGAAAATTCAAGTTCTCTCCCACACAAAGACTACAACTGTGGTTAACAAGTCTTATTTCTAAGGGGCACCATGTTTGTGCTCAGTCATATTCATCACAACCACGCAGACACACACACAAACAAACTGACAGTCAGCAGTTTGCAGTGTGCTCGCAAAATTGGGGCGAGCTTGGCGAAAAAGTGTTTACCTTTCAGAATACAGCAGAGGCAAATGCAGGAATGAAAACACTTTAAAAGCTTGTATGGATGCGCGCATCATTTGCATTTCGCAATTTCAAAGTAAACGATTTAATGAAAGTGTTATTCATGAGTGTTCATCTTTAGGTGGATGGGAGCAGTTCGTGAGTTATAAAAGTCGTACAGAAATGCTGTTCTGCTGTCCTCACAGAGAAAGGAACAAACAAAGGAAGGATTTTGTCCACCCATTCTTGTGAATACATAGCTATTTAGATGACTTTATTTGGGGGGAGTCTTCTGGGTCAGTAAAATAAAGCCAGTGCAAAAGGGCGTTATATCTCTACAGCAGTCTATGGCAAAATGCCACTCTGTCTTGATTTTCCTGCTGAGTTCATGTGCTTAGTCTAGGGATGGGAATTAACAAGAATTTAGTGATACCGATTCCATTATTGATATCACTTATCGATTCAATTCCTTATCGATTCTCACTGGGTTCTCACTGGCTCCGCTTTCAGTGTCACCACCATCGCTAAGCAGCTTATCAAAGTATTACATTAGTCCAAACTGACTGCATGCTCTGTATTCCAAAGTTTGTGCATGTTGGAAGTATTTGCCCTCTTCGTTGTGAACAGTGTTGGGCTTGTTACTCTAAAAAAATTGTTATTGTTACACATATTACACAGAACAGCTTTCTTAAAAGTAAGTAAAAGTGGTTACTTAATTACTCCCAGGAAAATATACTACTTATACTACCTTACTTTCATATTGCTGTTACTTAAACCCATAGGCTACAGTCCTAAACAAATACAAATGCCTGTTCTAATGAGGACACACATATGATCTTACTCTTAGTATTACACAAAGCAACTCTGAGTAGAGCACAAGGCTAACAGCACAAAGCAAAGTTGAAAACCAGCACAAAGAGACTTCAAAGCAGTTACCACAGTCATGCTACTAAACACAGATAGAAACGAAGGCTACTGCCTGACTTCTCATCACTTTGTCACCTCTTTAAGTTCAGGGTCTGGCTGCTGGGCTGTGGCCGGCATTAACTCAACTTTAACATCACTCTGGGATCTTTCTGGGAGCTTTATATTTTAAGGTAAAGACCCTACAATAATACAAAGAAAACCCCAAAAATCAGATGGCCTCACATTTCTCCTTTTAACAGGAAGAAACCTCCAGCAGAACCAGGCTCAGGGCGGGGCTGCCATTTGCCATGACCGGTTGAGGGTCAGGTGACTCACTAAACAAGGTTGAAGCAACTTGGGTTTTGAAAGATTTTTGAGTAGATAAGGCCAACCTCTCATCTATAGCTCATTTTCCTTCTGGCTCCAAATAAACACCATGGTGGCATCTAATATGTTAAAACTGAGGATTCAAAGGTAGGTGATGTCACAGTGACAATGGTCATCTTCTATACACAGTCTACGGTCTGAAGGCTAAATAAAGAATAAAAATATCTGGGTTGTGGATCATTGTTCAGCTCAATAAGCAACATGACAGATGAAGAATTAGCGAACAATTAGTCTAGTAAGAACTTGATCAGTAAGGAAATAATAATTAATTGCAGCATTTTACTACAGGTGCTACAAGAATTCAGTGGCTAACAACTGACTGATATGAGAGATAAAGATGTACAAGAAGATAGCTTTATCTCCAGTGGACATATACACACACGGACACACTGAAGAAAAAAAAAACTTCTGTGCCAGTGGTTCCTGTTTCCACCGAATGAATGAAAGTCTTTGTTCTCGCTGGCTCACAGCCCTCTTCATGCCCCGCTGCTGACTGGCAGATTGGAAGTAACAAATTGCTGCGTTCCCAGAATGATAATTAGCAAAGCCATGAAGGCGGTTTTGTTTAAAGGGACGTAATGAAGCCAAACTTTCTGGTCACCTGACTGACTTCTGATACCCTTAAACTTCACAAAATAAAACTTCACTTTGGACTGAAACTTTGGCTTCTGTTGTCAAGTATAAAATGCATACAGATCTCAAAGTTATTTCTCATGCCGCCCTTCAGTAAATCACCAACATCTACTGTGAACCACGGGCCAAAAAGGTGTAGGATTGTTTTAAGTCCCCTAAAACCTTCCATTGATGTATTTTAGTGAATTTCCCATCTCCACACACACACACACATACACAACCCCGTTCAGCTATCTTAGTGAGGACCCTCATTGACATAATGGTTTCCTTAGCCCCTTACCCTAACCCTAACCATTAAAAATGGATGCCTAACCCTAACCCTTACCCTAAACCTAACCATAACCTAATTGTACCCCTGACACTAAAACCATGTTTTGAGCCTCAAAAATGGCTTTAAATGCCTTCAAAAATGTGAGGACCGGGTTGCGTGTCCTCACAAGTGACTGCTGGTTGTCACAAGTATAGTAGAATGCAGATTTCGGTCCTCACAAAGATAGCTAGACAAGAACACACACACACACACACACGTATCGTCTTAGGTGTGATGAAAACAGAACTTGGTGGCTTTTTAATAATCAAGTCTCCACAGCGAACAGTCTCCTCCCCTCTCTCGGCTGCATTTAGCACAGCTTCAGCATCTCCATCAACAAGTCAATAGAGCCTCTGGCTCACCGAGACATTAGCTAGGAAGCTATGGAGGTGAGCAGGGCTTATTATAAGCCTCTTAGTGATTCTGCAGGAGGTGAAGAAATGGTCTCTGTAAGGGGAATCAATCCTCGGGTAATTACCTAGCCACACTGCAGACTGCAGAGGAGGAGCAGGACTGGGATGGGGCTGCGAAGGCTAGCGAGCTCCAGTTCAATAAGAGCCTTTAAGGAGAAGCCATTGTCTCAGACTTAAGAGAGGGGAGCAGACTGATAATGATAATGATGACGACGATGATGATGATGATAAATACACAGCCAGTAATCAAGTGGAGTTTGACGGACACAAGTGCACAGCAGGGCTCATCAGAGTTTAGTTGCACGCGGGCAGGCGATCTATAATCCATCCAGCTTCCATCCAGTTGGCCTCGCTGTCCCAGCACACACTGGACAGACCAGCAGGAAAACAGAGATGAAACACACATTATCAACCACTTCCAAAAAGTCACACTTCCGCAGTCCAACATGTTAAGTTTCAGTGACACACTGGAGGTATTTTGAGGTAATGAACTGAAAATGAGAAAAAGATCCAGCTATTCATGTCAAACTTAAGATGTGATATCTCTTTTTCTGTTGTGTCTTTTTTATTTCAAACTGTTTTTTAAAGCAAAGAATTAAGTAGAAGTTCAAAAAATCTAAAGCAGAGCATGCATGGATGAATTGTCTCAGTTCCTGAAAAGGCAATTCTATTTGTCAATGCAACACCACTGCATTAGATGCTCCAAAGAGCCTGTACTCACACAGAGTGCCCCCAAGAGGCAAGAGTTACCAAAGAACTGCATCCTTCCCCATAGTTTTAGCATTTCTTTTCACAGATTATCTCTGATGTATTTTGGGACCAAGAAGTGGTCTCTCTCTCTCTCTCTCTCGAGATTAAATAGTTTCATATATCTCACTGTGGTTGTTAGTCGCAGTCAGTAAAATAACATATTTCTCCCTCCATTTGAAGACTTTTCATTTATTCTCATTCATGGTTTTATTCAATGCTATCTGCTATTTTACCTGATTAAACAACTAATACAGTCATTTATTGAGAATAGCTATTAAGCACGCACCCAGGCGGAAAGACACTCAGGCAGACAGGTTGGTTAGCACAGATAGAAAAGAAAGTTAGACAGGCAGACAGAAGGACGGAAAGACAAACACATAACTGAAGCCTTGCTACTCTGACACCTGGGAAGCTATTTGCAACAACATACGCAGAGAGGGGATTTGAAAAAAAAAAAAAAGCTAAAAGAGAGAAACTAGATAAAGTAACAGCACTCTTTCATTTGAAATCAAGAGTTTAGAGGGCAGAGTTCAGCCATAAGTGGCGCTGCTATAACGCGGCGCAGAGGGAAAAAAATTAATTTCACAATCTTTAATTTTCAGAATAAAATGGCCAGCCATTTCAGGTCGAATAATTGTTTGAACCAATGATTTTATCATTAATCCAACAGCGGCCCCCGAGAGCTGGGGGTCACACCGGAGGTTGATTAGGTACGAGGCTGCACAAAGAGCCCTCCAGTCGATGCCATTGAAAAGGAGCAAGTCATTTAGATTGTGAATTGGTCCCGGGGCTGCGAGGCTCGCTCCATTACAGGCCATTTTCAATTTCAGCCTCACAATAAACATCAAGCCGGGCCAAGGAAATTACAGCATCTTGGAGATGTAGCCGAACAGATAGGTGGGGTATGGACAAGATGACACGACTGGAGGGAGGCGAGGGGAGGGTAATGGTAAGGGCTGGAGTGAGAGAAAGAGCAGAGATTAGCCAGTGTGGAAAATGGAAAGACTGAGGGAGAGAGGGAAGGAAATTCCAAGCTTAAAACACAGTGTGCGCATGTGCTCATGAAACTAAAGAAAGTGGAGCCAAGTCCAGAGAAACAGATGATCTTTGCTGAACTAAATAATTACCTCGAGATCAAAATTAGACCAATGTTGGACAAACACGGGGAAAAAAAGCTAATCAGTAGCTGTTCCACTTGGTTCGTTAACATTAACAGCTCGTACCTTTACTCTCCTGTGAAGTCCAATTAATGTTGGATCACAGAAAACAAAATGTAACGAGCGAATTATAAAAAAATCACAATTTATCATGCCAACCAACGACTTGGCATCATTTAACCACCATAGTTTACTTTAATGTCACACCTTTCAAAACCACAAACACAAAAAAGGCAGGAAGAAGTAAAAAAATAACTAATTTAATGGTGTCAAAGAAAAAATCAAATAATGCATAAGCTGGCTTTGAATATCTCCTCAGCTTCATAAATACAACCCCAAAAATAGGGTTTTGTACTAAGAATTCACAAGAACGAGTTTAATTAGTTTAATCTGTGCTCATGCCTCAGATCAATGAGCATAATTTCACTGCTTCTCTCCAACAATGCTCTTGTTTACTCATAGTACATAAAAATCCACATGAGACTGAACTTAATGACAAAATACATAATTTGACAAAAATTGCTTTGTCTGTCAACAGAAAAAAAACCCCTCTGTGTACTTTTCTTCTCTTTTACCTTCTTTATCCACGCGGTGTGCAAGGTTTCGTATTAACAGAAGGACTGAAGAGGCTACACCTCTCTCACCCACCTAGTTATAAACTCATTGTGACACAGATAATTGCTTACTACATCAGAGTAAACCGATGACCTTTAAACAAAAATGGTTCTTCCACCCAGATACCAAAAAAGAAGAAGAAAAATATCCAGTTTGTACTATTAAGAAACCCCCTGTGCATGCAAACAGAGATAGAATAAACTAATGTGCAAAGTATCTAGAAAACTACTCATGCCTGATCACGTTTCTTTGACAAAATGCTTTACGTTGTTTGTTTGTTTTATTAGCAAATAATAAATAAAATAATCAGTGATTTTTTTACAATTTGACGTTGGAGTGACGCCTTCCTCTGAAAGTAACACAGTCGACAAGGACACGCTTTCTCGATGTTCCACTAATGAGTCATGGGTCATCCTGGAAACCGGTGTTTGCAGAATACATAAATGAATTGCACGACTTCCTGCTCAAATGGAGGGATTAAAAAATAGCGACAAAAAAATACATGTGATGTGTGTGGACTGATAAAAACATTAACTTCTTCAGTCAATGCACAGAACTAACATTTCATCACGTCTTCTATGTGGTTTTCTACGACCTTATGTTTGACTGGCATTCTTAATTACATCTCATCGCAGCCTTTTCTCCAGTGATCGTCTTAATGGCCTCTGCCTGGAGAAACTCCACCACCAGCTGTTTTGCTCAAGACTCATAGGACAGAAATTCACAGGAGTTTCTGTGCAGAATTTCTTCATTTTGAAAATTTAGGTGGAACCGTGACTGAAGCTTGACCTTCCTCCTTGGTTTTACTCGCAGACATGAGAAGTAGGTCCACCCAGCCAACTGAGATCCTCACTCAAGACCGAAGCTCCTGTTTTATCTATAATGGAGACCACAGGATATCATAGAGTTTGCTAAACACCCCCCATTAGTTAGTTCTTAAACCAGTAAAGACACACAGTAATCATCCATTAATACTTTCAACTTAGGTATCCCTATGTGTGCCGCACGAGCCTGTTGTTGTAGTAATATACCAGATATGCCTTCACTATCATAACAATAGAATAATTAAGCTGCTGGCACGAAAGTGAATACAAACAGCAGACATCTGCTTCCGCTGCATGGGTTTACACTGAAGCCTCAAGACTAGGCAGGAGACAATCAGCTGGTTTGTCTCAAAGCAATTATCCACATCACCTAACTCCCCTGGGTCAATCATATGGAGTATGGAGATAACCTCAATATTTAAACTAGATGTGGTAGAGTGTGTGTGTGTGTGTGTGTGTGTGTGTGTGTGTGTGTGTGTGTGAGAGAGAGAATCTTACCTGGGGATTATAATATGTACATTTTTTAGAGTCTGTATCCACAGAAAGCTGTTTCATCATATGTCATAAGCTCCCTTCACTTTGACTTTATAATTATTCAAGCCATTGGAACACATCTCATCAACCAATCAAAATCATATACACTTACTGGACACTCTCAGGTACACCGTGACATTGTCCGGTTTGATCCCCTTTGCTTTCAGAGCTGCCTTAATTCTTTGTGCACACCCATACTGACATGACAGCATCACGCACTAGCTGCACATTGGTCAGCTGCACATCCATGATGCAAACCTCTCGTTCATTTACCTGTAAAACGTGCTCTATTGGATTGAGAGCTGGTGACCATGGAGGCCATGTGAGTACAGTGAACTCATTGTCATGTTAAAGAAACCAGAGGATTTCAGCTCTGTGACTTGATACTTTAGCCTGGAAACAGCCACAATAAAATGGTAGGCTGTAGTATTTAAACAATGTTCAGCTGGCACTAAAGGGCCCAAAGTTTGCCAAGAAAATATCCCTCAAACCATTACACCACCACCAACAGCCTGAACTGCTGACACAAGGCAGGATGGTTCTATGCATTCGTGTTGTTTATACCAATGGTGCAGCATCACACCAGGAAATGTTTGCCCAGTATTGGTGAGGCTATGTAAACTGTAGTCTCAGTTTCCTGTTGTTGTGTTGTGTTGTCCTGTAGCGGACAGGAGCAGCACCCGGGGTGGTCTTCTTCTGCTCTAGCCCATCCACTTCAAGGTTTAATGTGTTGATGCTCTTCATATCTTGGTTTAATGAGTGGCTACTTGAATTCCTGTTGTTTTTCTATCAGCTCAAAACAGTCTGCCCAATATGGATCGCCTTTCTTCCCCATTTTGATGCTCAGGCTGAACTTCAGCAGGTTGTTTTGGTCATGTCTACATGTCTAAATGCATTGAGTTGCTGCCATGTGATTGGCTGGTTGGATTTCTACATTAATGAGCAGTTAAACAGATGTACCTAGCAAAGTGAGAGTATTTCAACCATAGTGAAGGAAAGAACAATTCTTACCATCAGAAATAAGCCACTCATTTAAGATTTAATAAACAAGAATACAGATTTGTAACCTAGCAACAACAGAGAAGCTCTAGGTAATCGATAATTAAGGGCAAAAACCTTAATAAAGCTTTATTATAATTATTATTATTTACTTGTAATGTGCCTCAACAGACTTTTTGGACGGTGTCCCAATCCTAGTTTATTGGAATGTTATTATCTAAAATGTTTTTCAAATGTGGTGATATGATGTCTTTGTATCAATATCAAATCCACTTTTTCCCCACTTTTCTTACAGTGATGATGGAAACATTTTTAAAGCCAAAGAGGACACATTTGTCAAAGGCTGAAGGCTGTATAAACACCAGCCAGCAGCTTTTAGTAGTATCTGCTTTTCAATCCATAGTGATATAGAATATTTGAAATGGTTACAGTACCTCTTTTCCTTGGTATGAATATACCAATGCCAGCTTGCTATCTCTGAAAGCTGGCTCCATACCACACTAGCAAGATGGCCCCGCCCCCATCCAGTCACAGTGCGGTCTTTTACTTAAGGCTACAATAATGAGTTTCTGTGAAGCATGTCGGTATATATCCTATAAGAACAGTAATTACCCCAATTTAATTTTTTTCCACTCATTTATTGCTTGAAAATGATTAAGATTGCACAGCTTTTTGTTTTTTTTAATTGCACTTGACTTTTATATTATAGATGTTAAGAGGCTTATAATGCTTTACTTGGGAATAGATATGTTGGAAACATTTGCTGCTTTGCTTGCACTTGAGTGCGTGACAAGAAGTCCATTAAACAAGAGCATTTTTTCAAGTACTTTTCTCTGTTTAAAAATGTAAGCTGTCAATATTGTGTACATTTTTTCCATAATGGTATCAAAATTGGTATTGAATCCAACTGCTAATGTAATTAGAGGTTGTAGTACTGTGATAGCACCCGAAAAAAAGCACAAAAGTTTATTTAAAATCACAGTTAATGAGGACAAGAACAATAGAAACAACCTCCAACACACTTAAATAACAAGTCCAATACTGGTAATCAAAACTAATTTGTTAAGTCAAACTTACAGATCAGAAATAAAGTCAAGTTCATCACAGCTTTGCTTGCTGAGCTCCTTTTTTATTTCCTTTCAGTTCAGCACACAATAATAAAATAACTCAGTGGGATAACTTTACAGTTGGAGAGCCCAAGTTGACCAAAACTCCAGTTAAAGCAGAAAAAAAGGTTTATTGCAATTATCATATATCTTCTAAGAAAGCACCCCTTTAAAAAGACATCAGATTTCATCTTAAAAACAATTACTGACACCAATCAACTGTGCATTTCCACCTTCTTTTTTATACGTGCGAAATGAGAGGAATAATTTAAGTGCAGTTCCATTCAAGGCCATAAAAATTCAAAAGAAGAGAAGCTAAACAAAAACCAAGGCAATAAAAAAAACCTTTCTCTGTGTCGGTATTAAGAACATTAAGCAGCAGCGTTTTCTCCCCATCTGTGGCAGAAAATCAATGGTCGCGGCCTGCGAGGACAGCCGAAGGCTAATTTTACCCTGCATTTTCTCTGGCGGCTAATCCCGCGGCCAGGAGCTAAACCAAGGAGAGCAAGACGAGGAAGAGGAACAGAGAAGAAAAGGAAGGAAGATCTCCCTCACTAAATGAATATTATCAGCATGAAAACAAAGTGACTACCTGAACAAAGTCTATTTTACAGAACCACTTCAATAGATTTCACCCCCCCATCTCTCCCTCTCTCCTTCTCTTTCTCTTTCTGGGGTAACTGGGGGTATTTATGAGCTATATGACCACTTTAAATACCACCTACCCCCATCCAAAGAACATACACACACATACACACAATGCATAGGACATGGGACATATATGTGCAGGCACCTGGAAACACACGTGCAGACAGTTGTAATGGAATAAAGCTTAATCAAGGTCCTCAAGATGAAGAAAAAGCATTTGTAGAGTCTACCTTAGGACAGATTAAGGCAGTCAAAGAATAAGACTGAAATCTCTAATGGAAGAAGAAAGTGCAAAATGTGTAGCTGTGGGTGGCAGCAACACACCAAAGCGTGGATGAACTACCGATATTAAAACTGGAAGAGGCAAGAAGATTTATTGGAAAATGCTGCTACTATCAGCATTCATAGCATTTTCCTATTTAACATATTACATTTTCTTTCACACCCAAATATAATTTATATACATATTTTTTGTGATCAGCTGGAATTTTCATTCAGGTGGTTATGCAAATTTGAAACATGCGTAAAAACAAATGAATGGCAGCGCACTTCCATTTCCAGCCCTCTCAGACATGGAAGCATACACGCTCCTGGGCGCCCGGCGTGCATGTCACAGCTATGGCTTTCACACAAAGAGAGGGAAAGAGGAGTGGCGCTGTTTTAGTCATTAACGAAATGAAGCGAGGGGTGAAATCTACTGAGGGAGATAGATTTCTTTGGAGTCATGGTACATGCACTATCACAGCACAATGCGCACACATGTGCACACACACACTCACACTCACAGAACCAAATCAAATCTTTCTGCTCTGCTACTGATCCGCTCTGCACTGTTTGCATGGGAAGAACACTATAGTGGGATTCTGTGTGCTGCACGCACTGTTATGTTGATCAAAGTGTTTATGGATGTGTGTGAACAGCTCTATTTTAACCTCATATTGTATAGCTGGAGACAAAATTATTATATCTCTTATTGCAAGTGTCTGAAAAAGAATGTCCTTAAACCTAAAAGAAAACAAAAATCAGTTTGCTTCCATCGTGAAATTTCCCGACATATGATGAAACATGGTCACATTTTGCTAAAGTTAGTGGCACCTGCAATACGACATGACGTGACAAAACAGTTTGTTAGGGTGTAGCGTCCAGGCTGCAAAGTGTTGACGATGAATGGGAAGCCTGCAGAAAAACAGCTTCTGGGCTGTGTGTTTAAGGCGACCACCCGGTTAAAAACCTCACAGTATATCTGCACATTTATGGGCGTCAACAATCGCTGAACCGCTTTACACACATATATATCCTCTTAATGGGAAGATGATATGAGGTGTGGGCAGGTGGGGGGAAAGACAGGGGCAACGGGCAAGGTAAATGGAATAAGAGAAATAGACAAAAAAAGGGGGGAATAGGGAGGGTTTAAAAAAGAATGAATTGAAAGGCAGCGATAGTAGGAGAGAGAAAAGCAGGGTAGACGCCTCTTCCACATCACTGCCTTCAATTTAACACAGGTGGTAAAGTTAGCAGATAACACTGATAGTTTCGCCAAGGCTGCGCATGAGGAATGATACACAACAGACACAGATGCACGCTAACACACAGAGAGATATTCCACCTCCTTGAGTGGGGTGGGGTAGGAGAGGAGACGGAGAGAGAGGGGAATGCGGGAAACCGAGGACAAAAAGAAAAAAGAGGGAAAGAAGAGAAGAAGAAAGAGAAAAAACCATCAGAGCCTGTCTGTTCCTGCGACTCTGTGTGTGTACCTGGGTGTCTGTGCTTGTCAATTACACAGTACTGAGATAGTTTATTAACCTCTCGGGCCCCGAGGTCAGCTCAGTACTACAGGTTAGGACCTGCAGGTAATTGATGAAGTACACTGGGTCACACAGACCACATCTCCACACCGCTTTTTTTCTCCTTTCTTTAAACTGTACCAGTCGTCGATTTAGAAGCCTTGCAGCTGCCTGCGAGGACCCACAGGTTAGCAACATCAAACCAACTTCAGCTCGGAAAATTGGGCCTGTTCTTCAGCAGCATTACACAAAATTATATTTTCAGGAAACTGATGAAATATTTACCTGCATTGTGTGTATTTCAGGTAGATCACTGACAGGCTACTTTGATACATGGACTTTCCGTGAAATCATTGTTTATAACATGGTAATAAATAGAGGTAATTACTTCGAACTCTAATTTCAGTAAGTGAGCCCACAAACTCATTAGGAACGTGTTCACAGAGGTTCACTTGACTGTTTTAGGATCAGAAGTCTTTTTGCAAACACAATCAACTCAAAGTCAATGTACACTTTAGTGCAGGGGTGGGCAATCTCAGTCCACGAGGGCCGGTGTCCCTGCAGGTTTTAGATCTCACCCTGGGTCAACACACCTGAATCACATGATTAGTTCGTTACCAGGCCTCTGGAGAACTTCAGGACATGTTGAGGAGCTAATTTAGCCATTTAAATCAGCTGTGTTGGTTCGAAGACACATCTAAAACCTGCAGGGACACCTGCCCTCGTGGACTGAGATTGCCCACCCCTGCTTTAGTGTAATCACTATAGTAAACACAGTGTACAGTCTTCAGTTTAAGGTGCTTCTGTACTGGTTTAATTTTACAAACCAGGAAGCTACATCCATGTTTTATACCATCTACACATGGACTGTGGATCATGGCCCAGGAAGTAGAGCAGGCCATCTGCTAATCAAAAGGTCAGTTAGATCTCTGGCTACTCCAGTGTGCATGCCAGAATATCCTTGGGCAAAATACTGAACCCTGAGTTGCTCCTTATATGCTTATTGGTGTGTGAAAAAAGTGCTTGTGTGAATGAGACATGTTGTGTAAGTGCTATATAAGAACCAATCGATTTACCATGGCAGAGAAAGTGGTCAGAACAACTTACAGGTATGTTCGTATGTTCATTTATTGTTTTTTGATCTGTAATCATCATCTTTCTGTGGTTTTAAAATCAGCATGGGAGCATTTTGATTAGAAGCACTTTGACCAATGGGCTAACTTCCTGTAGAGATATAAGTTGTCTGAAAATGATGTCATTGTCAGTTTGTCAGTTTCTCACACATGGCTCTCAATTTGGAGCTGAATTCATTTCCATCCTTATGAGAATATTCTGTGTAACAGAGGTGGTAGTGCTGCAGCGTTTTTTCACAACATGCTAATGTTAAAACGAAAAAAAAGCAGGCGTGATGTGGCAGGTAAGGCCATCATCCTGCTGCACAATCACTGCTTCCCTCATCCTCATTAGCAATAAATCAAAGACTCCGAAGAGACAAAAGACAAAAACTATGACTGTCACAATATCCACCTTTTGTTTGAAGCCACTGCGTCGTTCGTTAAGGTGCGATCAAAGCAGCTTAATGATGAGCGGAGAAAGATAAATGAGGAACGGCACAAACCTTAATGAGTGATGGGAAATGGAGAATAACTACTCTCTTGTGGATATATTCGGTATATTCATACTCGGTGCTGTTGTGGGGCACAAAAGAGTGTGCGAGTGTGTGTGAGTGCGTTTGAGTGTGAATGGAGGTAATGGGCAGTGCAGCTGGCCGGCGCTCAGTTTAAATGGTGCCTGATTGTTTTAGCTCATCCTGGGTTTGATGATGGAGACGGTGTTGTTGTTCGAACAAACGTACAGCGCAGCAAGTGCACATCTGTGGGGCGCTAACAGGTGTGCAGGAGACAAGAGGAGAGCTAGTGTGAGAGAGCGAGAGAGAAAGTGAGTTTTGGAAAGCATCCCAGCATCAAGTAGAAGCCAAATTAAAGAGAAAATCAAAGCCTTTTTCCTGTCCACTTGAAGATAATAGCACTGTTTGTACAGTATACGAGAGAGCGAGGCATACTGTGAGTCTGCATTATATCAGCTGGGTTTAAATCAGCTAAATATGGGCAGCTTCAGTTTAGATAAGCGACAATATGATAATCACAGGAGTAAGAGCAGATGGTTGAATTTTGCTGTTGACGAGGTAAGCCACACATGAACAAATGCGTGTGAACAGCCTAACACTAAGCTTCTGTCTTTGTCGAATGTCTTATGCCAGGTCCACAGGTAGTAATATGGCGCTATAACAACCACTGTGTTTCCGGCAGATGTCGTAACCTGGCTGCAGGAATTTGCTTTCATTTGATCGCCAGTTCATTAGGCAAACACTTATGAGGCAAAGAGGACTGATGTACAGTTGTTATTCCAGTTTATTTGGAAGGTGATGGATGTCGTTGCTTCTGTAGGCCAGTTACATTTTTCCAAACAGACTTTACAAACAATATGGAAACTTTGTACAGCTAAATCGTACTGAAAACTGAAAAAAAATAAAACTTGTGTTGTACAGCTGTTTCCACGCCCTGGTTTCGTGAATTTTTTTTCAGGGTCAGCTTGAACCTTTGGTGCTAATGAAGGTCAGTGTTAAATGCTTAGAAAACCTAGATACTCATGTCCCCCAGGGCCTAATATATTGTTGTGAAGTCTGAAGACGATCCATAAAAAATTGTGGGCAATATAAACTTTTTACTGATTTCTATATTTGGTGTGAAATTTTTCACCAAAATGAAATCAGCTCGAGGTATTATTGTTAATTACAATCACACAAAAATTGAAAATCATATCTTAAAAAGTGTGGATTCTAGACTGCTAACAACAAACAGACAGACAAACAAACTGAACCAATTACATATTCCCGCTCTTCGGGGGGAGAGCTAGCTATTTAGTTATGATAAGGAGTAAAAAAATGGATGAAAAACAAATATGTTATGTCTCAATATAGTTATAAACTGACCTTCTGTGTGTGATTTAACATTGAATCTGTAGTGTTGCATCTTTTACAGTATTTTTTTGGCTAATTCCAAACAAAAACAATCAGCAACTGTTGGCTTGGGGAAAGCTCAGTGTAATCAAAGTTAGGAATGCTTACAGAGAGCAATCTCTCTGTGTATAGAGGCTCAGGATTCACTGGGCAGTACAAATTCAAATTTCAAGGGCTGTTTTCTGATTGCTTTTCTTGTTTGAATACAACCGTCTATCACCCATCTGCCAAATCAACCCAAGTTCTTCTAAGGAAGCATAGCTTGCCATGGTTGCAACCATCACACCATGCCACTTTTGTAGGACAAGAGTGGCTTTTAGTGCTGGAAAATTACTGGGCTCTAACATTACTGTACTGTCTAATGCTTGTTTACCAGAGGTGAAAATGCCTTCAAAACTCAATGTCAGACCAGAAGAAACATCTATCAGAGTTTTCTCATTTATAATCCAATTATTTTTATTGGCAATTTATAAGAAAAGCATGAAATTTAAAAAGTTAAAGTATTTTGATATAATAAATATACTGCGTATGCATTATACTAGACAAGATGGACAAAGCAACTAGTACTTGTAACACCAGTATTACAAAGCAAACAGAAATCATACTTTGCATAAGTCTGCACCAAAATGACCAACACAGTGAACAGAGAACTTGATAATCTCACAATAAGGTACAAAAGTTGAAGATCCAGTTACCTTGAAATATCGCTGCACCCCACATCTATTCAAATGTATAGAAATGACACTTAAACATGCTGACTGCCCATCCTACTGAAAACCGTATGTATGTGTGTGTTAGTGCTCAGTGACCACACAGTAGCCTTAAACCAGAGATGAAAGTTTAATATCACCCACAAACTCCTTGTTTTTCCCCCATCTTCTTCCTCTCCATGCCGCCATCCACGCCCAGCAGGCCTCCCTCCCAGCACAGAGCAGATTATTTGTGCAACTCTGAGCTGCCACAGCGGACGATGCGCAGGCTTCAGCCACAGCTGTTCAAAAACTAAGACGTTTTAATTTCTTACTTTTTATCATAGCCACGCAGACCACTTTCAAACTACTTCCCCTTCGCCCAGTTCCACTTCCAAGCCGCCCAAATCTGCGCCTCTCCCGCCCCAAAATCTTTACTGCCCACCAGTCCCCGAATGACCTCCCCTCCCTGAAATCTGGCTAGAGCTCCAATCTTGGCTTGATGGGGTGCGTGGAATTAAAAACCAGGCAATTACAGTGAAAAAATTGAAATCTTCTGTTTGTACTGGAGTGGTGTGCTGGGGAGGGGGAGGGGATTAGGCTAAAGCTGGACTGGCGGTTGAATGGTGAATGAACCGAAGGGTCCCTGAAAGACGCCACTTGTTATTAGAGTGTGTAAACACTGCCAAGCTGCTGAGAAGCTGGTAAAAACACATTGGACATAAAGACGCTGCCTGTGGACACGTCGTATTATCCCTCAGTACATTAACTGGCTGCTAAATACTTGGCTTGAGGATTCCAACTCTCCCCCTTTCTTCATCTCTCTCTCTCTCTGAAAGTATCTCCCCCTCTGTAATCTTTTGTAGACAATGAGCGAGAGAGGGAAGAGATATACAGCAAGCAAGAGACGGAGCTACAGAGATCTACAGTAGAAAGTCCATTAGGAGTATTGGGTTTATCTCTATCTAACACTGTGGGCTGGAGACTGATCTTAACCCACATGAGAAAAGAGTTTATTATTGGAAAGCAAATATAGCTTCAACAAGAAAAACCCATAAAGACAGTTTTCTGCATACAGATTATCACTGGAGTAGTATGTTGCCGAGTACGCCGCTTTGCTTGCTACCTCCGTAGCCAATCAAACATATTGGTGACCGTTAAGTTACCTACGGTCAACGTACATTGAACAGAAACACAAAGAAGAGAAACACAAATGGAGAATGTAACATCGTATGCTAAAACTGAATGTGTGTAACATCTTCACACATACAGCAATTCACATGTTTTTGTTTGTTTTTCAAAAATATTGATTGTGAAGCATAAATTTGAATATTTTAAGTTTACATCATCCTCCTGTGAATGTGATACATTCTCCAGTTGTGTTTCTTTTCATTCTGTGTCTCTTCAAGGTCCAAAGTACATTGCCCGTACGTAACTTAATGGTCACCAAAATTTGGATCCGTAACTAAATTTTGTTTGAGTTATCACTAAATACAAAATGAAGAATAGGAAATATAGTCCTTAAATATGACAGACATATAGCTTTGTTGAAAAGCTGAAGACACTTTCAGTTACATTGTTTTTTTGGGGGGGAGGGGGTTGGTTGTTTCGGCCCTTTAGTTCCAGTAAAATGAAGTCTTAATGCTTCAGCGTACCAAAACATCTTGGACAATTTCATGCTCCCAACTTTGTGGGAACAGTTTGGGTACTGGCCCCCTTCCTTCCAGCATGACTCACCAGGGCATAAAGACACGGATGAGCGAGTTTGGTGTGGAAGAGTTTGACTGGCCCGCACAGAGTCCTGTCCTCAACACAACAACACTTTTGGGATGAATTAGAGTGGAGACTGAAAGCTTTGGCTCTTTGTATAGCTTTGTTACATGTATATATTACTCTGTTAAGTATTTATAACGAGCCAGTTTTTTCTCATCTCACAATATACTATAGTGGTGGTATATTGAAAATATTAAGAATAACACGATAAATTAATTATATTGTACCATATATGAGTAAAGCAAAAAAAGAGCTGCATGCCTGGCAAAAAACATGGACATAGGGCTGATTTTTCTAGTTTTGATTAAAAAAAACTATGTAACAGTATAACAGCAGTAAAATACGTGGTGCAGAAGCTGCAGCCTGCTTCATTTCATTGACAATATAATGGTATTAGGGGAAAACAGGCACTGAATGCCAGATATTCAGCAGAATGTTCCTCTTACACCGTCTCGCATTTCACTGCTGAACTACTCTGTTATTATTTTTATTTTCCAATTTTTCACGATACATTGTAATTTCACCTTTTTCAGAACACGCCATGTGTCATGGGGTGCTGTTACAAGAGCACAATGTAGACTAAGCTTACATTCAAATATATTGCAACCTATACTCTTTAAGTCAGTCCATTTCTCCCCCACTGCAGTGAATGAAACCATCTGCATAGTAAGATTACACCTGTAATTATAGAGCCAACAAGCACATGCATTGTCTCTATATGTCTTACACACACAGACACACACACACACACACACACACACACACACAGCAAGCAACTGCCCCTGCAAGGCCATTAGAGTAAACCACGTGAGCAGCTCCTATTCACAGCTCTCTATTGTTCACACCAAGGTAAGTAGGGGAGCCTTCAGACTGTAATCACCTGCACACACGTACACAGAAACACACACAAAAACACACACATTGATGTGGAAATGAGAGGAAGGAGAAAGTGAGAAAATAAATATTAGAATAAAAAACAGCTCCTTGTTTGAGTTCTCTGCACACGTGTGTGTGAGTGCCCGTGCATTTCTGTAAGAATTAGACGTGCCACCAAAAAACATGAAGTCTAACTCGTTTACCACTGTGATCCACAAATGGTTGAAATTACAGCCCCAGCCTCTGAAATGATGCATGAGCATAAGCGTGAGTGAGGCTTATATCCTTACATGTCCTTTATAAATGTAATATCTATTATTGTTTAATTATGCAGCTTATTGAGAAAATTAGGTTACATGGATAAGGGCAGAGACTGATGTAAGCATATATTTATGGCTGGTAAGACACAGGTTGAGAGGGTATTACAGTTTTTTCTGATGGCTTGAGCACATTTTTTGTAACTATTGGCTATTTTTGCAAAACTCTACAGACAAATAAGAAAACCCTTCACCCAATCAGCAAAACATTGTAATTTCCTTGTAAAAGCGAATAACCTTTGCTTAACTCTCCACACCTTTGTAAAAATTGTATTTTCGTATCCAACAGTTAACACAAGCCATCACATTAATAAGCACACAATGCACCAACTACACACTGATGGTATGAATAAAAAACACACCTGGCTTTTGCTTTCTCTGTGCACAAGGTAGGCTATGTCAGTTTGAGCTCATACTTTTGTCATAGATCCGTAAGCATAGAGGGATCCAAACTTCAAGTACTGGTGTTTATTCACACACATCAAAACAAACACAAGTGTTTATTTCCAAGTATAGGATTATTTGCAATGGCCATAATGACTATATGGGTTTCTTGGTCTGCAGTGAACATGGTTCCTCTGCCCCCAGCATTTGGTCGTCTAGCAATTCTGTAAAGCAGTGGTTCCCAAAGTGTGGGGCCCGCCCCCTAGGGGGGGCGCAGAGCTATTGCAGGGGGGGCGCGGCATGAAAAGGGAAAAAAACAAAAAACAAAAACAATGCTTGGACACTGCTAGCACGGGGCGCCCACACAAACGCAAAGCAGGAGATGAAGCATCGCTGAATATGTTTCCAAACCAACTTCATTCTAAGCCAAAGACTAGAAAATATGGTGAAGCATATCTTCCCTTTGGTTTCACCTGCACAAGTGCTGAGGTAGGTCTCCCTGCAGAATTAGTTTTCCCTGCATCGGGAGCAGCGCTGGGCTGTTCAAATCACGGACAAACAGTATCCCACAGTTGTTTATGTTTTTGAACCCATTTTGTAGAGGGTTTTTTTGAAAAATGTATTCATAGCAATGTTGAACATTATTACACAGGAAAAAAAACAACTACATGTAAAATAATTACACCGTGATGCCTCTGCCTTTCTAAATGCAGGGACAGTAATGGCCTGTATATGTAAGCGTGTAAAACCTGCAGAGTCAGATTAACAGTATTTTGTCTCTATCTGCCATTCTGCAATTCATCTCATGTAAACAATAACGTGGCGCACAGTGTGACGTGAAAAAGGCACATACCTTTGACATTGCGTGACAAACTCTGTATTCCTTGTCCACACGTAAACGCAAAAAAAAGGAGTTTTAAAAAATCTCCGTTCTCGGTGATTCGATACGCCGTTTACATGTGCCCGAAACAGCTGCGCGTTCAAAAATACCCGTGTAGGTGCGGACGGAGCGTAAAAGAGTTGGTAGTTTATTTTCTTACTACCTGTAATTTATTGCAGATTATTTGTATTTGCTTAATTGTTTAATAAATGTTTGAGGTGTGAAATAAACCGCAATGGAGCAAAATATGGGTGTGTGTGGTTGAAGGATGTGTTTGTGCGTGTGCGTGCGCGCGTGCACGCGCGGGGGTGGGGGGGCGCGAACATTTTTCTTGTTAAACAAGGGGGGCCCAGCAAAAAAAGTTTGGGAACCACTGCTGTAAAGTAACAATTTCAGTATTTTTACATCTATGGTATTGTTGTGTTTCTCATTAGAATATGGCAGTGCTACAAATCTTAGTGCAAAGTGACTGTACTAACCGATTCTCATTTCAAAATGTCCTTATGATGCTTGCTACAGTGTAGCGGCTCAAGTTAGGCTGAACCCGTTGGCCTCCTCGGCCTCCTCTAATTCTCACTCTTCTCACTCTTCCTGCTCCCTCCATTGTACTCCACACAGACAGCTTACCTGTAGCTTATTTAAAGTGCTTAGGCTGATAGCAAAGTGAACTAATTCTCTAAAACAGTTTTCACATGTGACAGTGTGCCAGACAGTTGGCAAAATAGTGTAAATAATAGCCATAAATGTGTATAGTTTTGCTAGGAGTGTGTTGATCATTTGGAAATTGAGTGTAAAGCAGTGAGTTGTGTTTACAGTTCTGCAAAAAGAGTGCTGTGCAGTGGATTGTAACTACAGTTTTGCAAGGTGTGTGTTACAAAATGGCAAACTGAGTGCAAAGCAGTGTTTGTGCTTTTAGTTTGGCAAACTCAGTGAGTGGTTTTGCTATAAGTATTAATAGTTTTAGAAATTGTGCTATAAGAATCACAGTTAGGGTTTAAGCATTCAGAAAAAACTGTAATATTTTCGACAGCTGCTTCTGTTTTGCCTCTTTATATAATAGATTAAGGTGACCTTGTGTATAAGGTTATTAATAAAAGTGTTTCTGTTTAGCTCAATAAATCTCTTTGGTACCGTGTTTGGTAGAGGCTAAATATTTTTAGTCGCTGTTAGCTTATAGCTATACGAATAGTAAAACAGAAATATCAGTATCAACTCATGTTCCCTTAATAATTCTCTAATCATCTTTATTAGTGTTTTAATGAGGATTTCTGCCTCCCAAGCAGTGCAAATCTAAAGTAAAGTACCCAGGCAGGTTCCACAGTGAAAATGATTAGAAGGTGGAATATTTGTTCTTTACATCCTGTCAATTCTTTAATCACCAAATTAAAGGGATCTCTACTGAATTTGTTCATCTTTACCAAAACATTAACTTCTGTCAACATATTAGCAGAGTTTAATGTAATCGTTTACAACACATACTAAGTAAATAAGTATAAGAAATGGAGGTAGTTCACTTGTTATTTTTCTTGTGTGTCAGTGCACACCACACACGTTGACCTCTGAAAATGACCTTTCAATGCTACCTGAAACTGATGTGAAATGAAACTCCTATAATCGGTCTGCACAAAGCTAATAATTTTTAATGGTTAGAAAAGTAGATGGCAGATTTTCTTTCAAGGACATGTATTAACAAGGTTTTGTTGTTTTTTTCTCCAGAGGTTTATCTGAACAGCACATGTAATCTGTGGATGCTGCTTGACTCTATATGAGAATAAATGAGGCTAGTTATGAAAGTATCTTCATTCAGAAGAACCACCCAACCAAAACTAATGGGTCAATATTCACAGGGGAACGCCCTGAGCCATCTCAACTGTCAACACAGAGAAGTCAGATTTTTAATTTGTGGAGAGAGCAGTTTTATCAGAACAAATACAGAGAGCAGCGGACAAGGTAAACTCACAGTGTTGGAACAGTGAGACGCGAGTCTACTTTCCACGAAGCAAGTCTCTTTATCTGCGCCAGGCTGTTGTCAGGAAATCAAACATCAACACTGCAAAGCGTCATGTGATGGGAGGAACAAGATGTAGTTGAGAGACACAGGAGCCTTTGGTGGTTTTGGAAGAGACTGAAATATAAAAATTTGTTAACAGACTTTTCTTTGTTTTTTGTGAAAGATGACAAACACAATTGTGCTTTCACTCTCGAGTTGGCATAAAAGCCTGTGAAGATGCTTGATAATGCCAAGCAAATGTACTACCTGTACAGATTTTTTCAGTTTCTAATGTGATTTTATTTTATCTTCACAGATCTAGGTAAATTAAAAAAAAGGATTAAATAATCCCTAGAGAATTTGTATTGGTTCAAATGAAAATGGGTGTGGTTTCAACTGGAGCCTAACAGATATATGACTTTTAAAGACTGATGCCAATAACAATATTGATTTGATAATATAAAAATCTGATATATTGGCCAATATCTTTTTCTTTCAGACACACAAACCATAAATAGACACTAACATTGATTATGTGTAGTAATTTATGAGTTCCTATGAAGATAAAATGACAATGCTGTTTAAAAATATTTTTGTTTTACTGACAAAAAAAGTTGGATTACTTTTTTACGGTCCGCCTGACTCAGATCAACTGGTTGTTGTGGTTGTGTTGGCATCAGGGAAGTTTCTCCTGTGTCTTCTTTACTTTTTGTATTTTCATTTTTCAGCCATTATAGATGCCAATGCGGATGCATCTTCAAATAGCCAATTTTGAACTCTAGTGTCATCCAATGAGCAAAAGTTTAATTTTATGTATATTTCACAGCCCAGTCTTATAGGACATTTTAAGTCCTAAGTTACCCGGGCAAGTTATAATTGGGCAGTTAACCTAATATAAGGGAAAAAAGACTGAACAGCCACAACGTTAAAACCACCTACTGTTTTTCTCATGCTGCCAAGGCCTGTCTGATCCTTGAGGAGTATAGGCATCTTTGGCAGTGTCTTTTGTTGTTGGCTGGCTCCAGCATTTTGATAGCTGGTTCTTTGGGTGATCTGGGTTATAGTGTGATGTCCTGGTAGATTCGACTTTTTCCAGTGCATTCCATGGATGTCTGATCAGTTTAGGATCTGGGGAATACTGGGTCAATGTTTCAGGCTCAATGGACAAATGTTGCTACCCCAACTGTTGACTACCATGTGTTGGCTGCTGCCACTGTGTCCTGACTCCAGATGGTTGATTGGACGATGACCTACAGCACCATTTACACCAAATACCAATACCAAATAGCAAGCATGTAATATTTCCAACTTACAGCAAGTAGGAGAACAAAATTAGTTCTGTAATCAATATGTCTCTATTGTTTTTTTACATTGTTTTGACCTTATCCATGATCACAACCTTGAAAATATGAAAATACCTACACTACAATTTAACTGCCATAGCCATAACCTCATAATCTGTTTAAAACTAAAAATAATTGAATACAAAAAAGAGAGAAAGAGAAAGAATGAAAAGAAAAAATAATTAAAACGTTTAAAAGTTCAGCACATCATCAATGTGTTGGTCTGCAAGGTACTTTAAATTAAATAAGCAGGACAGCATAGGGAAATTGGCAAAGGTAGTAAATTAATAATGATGTCAAGAAATATTAAAATTAAAATATTAGCCCTTTCAATTTTAGCATCTGTTGTCTAATGTATTTAATCCTGCTACTCTTTGATCACGGTTGCCTGTGCTCAGTTCTTCATGTATCAATGAGTCACATTTAACCAAACAGCTATCACCTGTTTGAAACACAGCCACTTGTCTGCATTAATTCCACTTTCAGATATTTCCATCCACCCCTTTACTCCAAGCTCTTCTCTCCGCCTGACATGTTTTTATTAGTTCAGTGTGGTGTTCATTAGAAAAACATACAGGTAGCATAACCTCCCCGCCCTCTCTCCTCTCTCTGTGGCTGTGGAAGGCAACAGAGCGAGGTAGGCTGCTTTTTCTTCTTCTTCTTCTCCTCTCTCTTTTTTTTATACAAGCAGAAAATTGTTTTGTGGTGTTTCACGGCTGACAGGTTATGGTAATCCAGGAGAAGCACCGGTCTGGAAACTAATGAACTCAGAAAGATGAGGTGGCAGTGTATCACAGTATTGGGAGCGGAGTTGTTCTTGTATCATTGATGCTTTATTTTACTCGTTCCCACACATGGAAAGAAGTCGCGTTGTGCTTAATTAAAGTGCATTCATCTCAGGGATGATGTGTTACTCAGTGATCGCTTGGCTGACTGACAGATCATGGGGGCTTGATGTGCAAAAAAAAGAAAAATGCAAAGAAAGGCGGTTCAGAAACAGGTACAGGCAGAAAACCATTTTAGCCACATATTCTACTCACATATTTTCATACCAGGAGCATCAAATTTAAACAAAGCATCTTTTCCACTTCGCCAGATTCTACTTACACTAAGTCAAATACTCAGATCTGAGGACAAGATAATCAACTCAATAAAATATTTTTTTTGTAGTTCATTTTATGTATTTCTTTAAAATGCTAACCCTAACCCTAAAATGTTGATATCTCTTATACACACAATTTTTTATTTATTTTTTTTAAAGTATGGCCTGTATACAGTGTAGGTGTAACACATAAAGTGTGTTAGTCTGACAGAGTATTGCACTTAAACTCACCAGACACCAGAAACATGAATCCAAATGAACCATTTTTGTTAGATGTACAATTAACTATTAGCTAGGTGATGATATCTCGCTGCAGTTGTTCACAACTTGTATTACTTTTAAACAGACAGTCACAAGCGATGCCACTGTGCACTAAGGTGAAAGTATATCAACAGAAAAAAATAACACTAATGTTTAATTAAACTATTTTAACACAGATTTGATTGGCTGGACGTAACAATATTACCAGGTGAAGTTGCAAAGTGGGAGCGGTCATTGCATGCTTAGAAGGTCGTGTAGGTCTTGTGAGTATGATGTGTGGGTAGGCTGTGTGAAAAAGCTACAATCAAACTGCCCTTTTTGGGGGAAAAATTACGTTGTCTGAATCTGAAAATGTATTTCACTAATCTTTACTTCTTTTTCAGTATTTTCTTTAAATGATGTAACAGCCTGATAGGTTTGTGCTGTAGTTGTGTGGTTGTTACTCAAAAAAAGTAAAATATCACACATTACTTTTCGTTCTTTAGTTGCCGTGATCAGGGGTTGATTATGCAACACCCTCATCCTCTGGGCAACCCCTTTCTATTGTGCCTTCATTTTCAGTTGCAAAGCAATTGCACTGATCGCCTAATGAAAGGCAACCTGTCTGTAAACTCTCAGAGAGATTGACAAAGGTTTGCAAATAACTGAAGTTTAATTTATAAACCCAAGCAGAGCGCCGAACATGTTGCAATTAATCTGAGTCAGTCTGTACCGATGAGAGCAACTCATCGGCAAAACATCTCTTTACAATAGAGGACTTGACTCAGCTCGTTGCCAAATGGTTGAGCATCTCATCGGTGTCATTCTGAAAATAAATCATTGCCCTGCAGCAACTGTGTCACTATTTGTGGAGGAATCTCACAATTTAACATCTATGAGCTCAAAATGGAAGTTAATGTGAATTTCCATGAATGTAAAAAGCACCAAAATCTGCAATTTTATGCTGATTTATGACAATTAATTGGCATAGTATCACAAAGAGCATGCAAGTGATGTCCAACTTTACCATATTTAATTAAAGCTTAACCCCATTCAAACACAAACTGACTCCGTCTTATTTGCCGTCGCGACGAACCAAAGTTGCCTTTGGATGGCAACTGAATGCGAGTGGTCAAAAACCTGGTCCCCATCATTGAAGCAACAATTTCAAAAC
The DNA here is from genome assembly GCF_013358895.1 of Oreochromis aureus. Classification (NCBI taxonomy): domain Eukaryota; kingdom Metazoa; phylum Chordata; class Actinopteri; order Cichliformes; family Cichlidae; genus Oreochromis; species Oreochromis aureus. The sequence continues at coordinate 30,971,987 of NC_052958.1, read as the reverse complement.
AAGATTACAAGTTTAATGCACAGAGTCACAATATGTTTGGTTCTGTCACAATCTAAAACCACTCTTTCCCTTACTTAGACTGTAGCATTAAGCTAGTCTCAAACACTTACAGAAACCTTTATCCTATTGAGGCCTTTTATTTGACAAAGCTGAAAACTCAAGGAAAACATCACAGAAACTGTCAGAGTGATTCTGCTGCAGAAACAGGTATAAGGTAGAAATTATTGCTACAAGTCTGACTGTGCACCATTTCTGTGACCTGTTGAACATCAGGGACTTAGTTTAGCAATGCACTGTAGAAAAATATATTGACATGGTGGCTGATAAGAAGTGAAACAATGGAAACAGTGGGGGAAATGAATGAGTTTGTTGTTCAATGCGATACCACAGCGAACTTCAGATTTCTACACATTTTAACAGTTAGCAGCTCAGATTGACGTTTCATAATGAAACATACCTTGAGAAGCTTCCATGGAAACTTAAAGTACAACTGTACCTTCAACTGTTTATCAAAGAAGCAAGTGTTTCGTAACACAGCTGACTATAAAGAAGAAATTCCATCATTCTAATGGACTGCCGAGGCTTAAGTTTCAAGTTTGAATGATTTATCCAGTTGACTGCTAAGAAACTGCATTAAAAATAGACTTCAAGGTGTTAACGTCGTCAGTGGGAAGTCATAAGTAATGAGTTGGTACTTACAGAGCAGCTTTACAGAAGGAGCACAAGTTAAAAGAAGGGAGAAACTGACAAACGACACGCAGGAATAGGCTTGACAGGAATAAATCACAAAACACAGAGTAATATGTTAAAGATAAAAGGTTGGAGGAAGTGATAGTTACATTCAAATGACAGAAGAGAAAATGACTCTTACTTGTGTATGCTGCGTTATTTTTTTTTTATGCTGCTGATATGTAATGAGCTACCCCCTCCTCTACCGCCAGTTTCATTCCTCCCCCAATCAGAGAAAACATATTTCCATTTTAAGGCCTTAAATATGATCAAAGAATCGGCTTAATATAATCAGTTCAAAACCCATTTATTACTGTCTCCCTCCCTTCCTCCCCCTTCCTCCCTCCCTCCACTGCCTACTTCCCCAGCCTGCCTTTTCATTCTACTTCCACCCTTTCCTCACCCCTTTCTTTCCCTTCCTTCGTGCCCTCCCTATCTCTGCAGCTTTTATTTTCTCCGCTCTGTCCATCCTTACCTCCCCCACTGCCTCTCCATTTCATAAGCCTGTGTGTGTGTGTGTGTGTGTGTGTGTGTGTGTGTGTGTGTGTCTGCTCCCAGCTCTATCTAGCCTGAAACAGGTGCTATATAATAGTAAATTAATTAGACAGAGAAGATGCGCTGTGTTCACCGCAAAGCCCCTTGTGGCCTGCCAGGGTCTCACACACTCACTTCTCGCTGACACGCTAACATACACACAAACACACACACACAGACAAATGCTGGAGCACACAGCCACCGGGAAAAAAGCCATCTGGGCAAGGCCAGATCCCACGGGAGTATGTGTAAATATGTCTGTGTAAAGAGAGAGATTTTGAGTGATTGGCCGTGAAGTTGACTGCAGTGATGGTTTTACATGACAATTAACCCTATTAGCCTTGCGTTCACTTGCTCAGTGTATGTGTGTGTTGACTTTCATTTAACACATACAGGGTGTATCAAAAAGAATCATTTGATTTTAAAAGGCTGGGTTTTTTCACTTGTGGTACATAAAAAGTGTTAAATACGAAACTTAAAATGTTCCCAAGTGCTCAATATTTCCCCCACTGGATGCACAGAATGCACAATCACCCCATACTTTGCAAGGATGTTTGGAGTCCCTGCAGCCAATGTCGTTGTAATGGTGTTACACCAGGAACCATGTGAAACTCACGAATGCGCTCTTTAGTATTAGCATCCTCACACAGCCAGACATTTCCATGTTTGCTTTAAGATATCGGTCTTGAAATGATCGCTAAAGATGTCAGACGTTTATATGATAGTCATTACCATTTTCTAGTAAACAGCTGCATATTTTTTTAAGATTTATTTTTGGGATTCTTTTGCCTTTATTCAACAGTGGAGAGTAAAATAGGGGAGAAACCAGTATATAGCTGTGGGTTTCTTCTTTGTGGGTAAAGACTGTGTGGATTAAAAGTTTTATGATGGATTTGATGGTAAAAACAGGTCAAAATTAACAAAAACCTGCATAGAAACTTTTTAAACAAAGCAATTATCTCTTTCCAAGTAAATCCCTCAACAGACACCTAAGAGAGAAGTCTTGGAGCTATCAGGTATACCAATAATAAAAATTGCTTGAAAATAATGAGGATATATGAATTAACAGAAAGGATTTATTCATGCAAATTGAATATTTTTCTTATTTTACTCTGAATCCATGGAAACCACTGTGATCCAAGGTGAATGCACCAGCAACCAACAGGAAAACGTAACATTTTTGCAGGCACCATTCAACACTACATGTGCACAGGGTAGGTGACTGAAAAGATTTTAATGACAGGTGAAGGGACAGTGTGTTTGTCTAGTTGTGGCACGGGGGGCACATGTTGATGTCAGAATGAATAAAAGAGTTTTTCATTGTACAGCCTGCTTCAAATGATGTCTTTCTGAGTTAATTTATACATGACAGTGCCAAACCACAATGAGAGAAGTTTTGGGGAGCTTTTGTTAGTGTTAAAGTTTGCACCAACTCAGTAGCTGTCCAGGAATAGAACAAGTCAGAACAGGAAACAAAATAGTTCTGCAGAAAACAGATACATGGTTTTCTGCACAATGGATCGCCTTGTCCACTCTATTTGGAAACCCTAATGTCCCTACCTGATTTAAATTAGGCAGGTTCTCTTGGATCTGACAGATTCCAAACCAGCTGCTAGTTTTTGATTGTTCAGTCCAGTTATGTAGAGCGCATATTTACACCATGTTCTTCAAGCTTGCACAACAAGCACCAACTTCTGCTTGCAAACTGATCAGAATTTCATGTTCATGTGAGAACCTCGTCTCTATAACAGTTTTCAGTCAAAGAGGACCCCACTCTTCAAGCCCAAAGGCAGCGTGGTGCATGTCCAAAGGGGCTCAGGGGACTAGAGCATCATGCATAACACAGTCCAGAGTCACATGACAACTCTTGAAAGTGACATCAGCCATATTTACAGCAGATCAGGTTTTTGATTTTTAAACGCCCATTCCTAGAACTTTTAGATCATTCATAACCATCACTGACCATGTCCCTAAGGAAAAGTCACAAAAAAATGAGATGTGCAACCAGCTGAGGCCACACCAACGCACACTGTGTGCTGGCAGCAATGACATCAACCTTTGCACACTCCAGCATCCAACGACGATGGCAGGTATTAATTGCTTCTCACAGCTCATAAAATATGGAGACGATGCAAACGCACGTATGTGCTCAAAGACAAAACATAGCTGAGTACATACAGAATGACACTGTGCTGTTCTGATAGACCAGCATGAGCTCAGCAGAGACAAAGACACAGACAGACAAACAGACAGGCAGAGATGTGAGAGACAAAGCACAGAAAGTGACAGCTGAGTGTTTGACTGACAGGAACGTCTTTTGACTTTGGTTGTAATTACTGAAGGGGGACTTGGGGGTGAGGGAATACAGGAATACAATAGAGCTCTCGGGGAGGAGGGGGAGGAATCAGGGGTTGAAAAGATGCGGGATTGTAAACGTGATTCCGACTGCATCGGGTTAAAGCTGGAAAGACTCCAGCCTGAGTATTTACTCTCTTTGAATTAGACCATTTTGGAGATCATTAATATGTGGAAAAGCTCAAATGTCTAAACAAAAAATCCCAAAAGAAAGAGAAAATGTTTCCTTCTTTTTGTTAACAGGTGAAATTATGGAGGATCTTGCTGCCAAATGGATTTGACCATCAGTCCAAGTTTACAGGTCAAAATGAGAAGTTCTCTCCACACAGAGTTTCTGGAGATCAATGTTTCCAGTGCTGATCTTAAAAATCTATTTTCACTCATGGAAACTATTCAAATATGTCCAATATAAGGTCAGATAAAATATCTTGTGAAACTAAAATCCTTACAGAATACATGCCCAGTCAAGAGATGCATTATTACAGGCTCAACACACAAGAAGTAACCACCAACGACGTGACAATAAACTTAATGCAAGCTGTTAAAGTGACAACCGGTGGGAGGGACGGATATGGCTGCTATACGAACGGGTGGGAAATGTACCTACTCAACCAAAGCCTAGCGACCAAGTGTCAGCTACAGAGCGAAGGGCAGCGAGGGAATCGCTTTACATGTGGACGGCGCTTTAGAAACATTCCTTTGAAGTTTGAGCATCGCTGAACCTGAGGGTCACGAGGTGAACACGGGTGAGAGTGTTTCACCAAGATGTGAGATTATCACTGTCAAGTCCTCTACTGCCACTGTTACCACGCAAACACAGTGCAACCGCTAACAGCTTGCAAAAGGGATTAGCTGTGCATTTAATTTTTTTTTTCAGACAGCACATACTTGTGCACACACACACACACACAGACACACACAGTTTCCTGGCTGAGTCTTCAAGCCTCGTCCACATGTCACACAGATTTAGAGATTAATCAAACAGAAAAGCGACAGTGGGAGGGAGGGAGAAGAAAGGAGGAAGGGAGCCGGGGCCAAGTGCGAGGCCCTCCAGCCAGGCAGCCCGAGGGGCCTCGGGAGGACACCGACATCGGCTCTCAGGGGCCCTTGAAGAGCCCGCTGGATCATACGCTCAACAAATATTGGGATTGGAACTCTAACAAACCGAAATGCATGTGTGTTTGCTGTGTGTGTGTGTGTGTGTGTGTGTGTGTGCGCGTGCGTCTCTGTGTGTAAGCCCCTGAAGCAGATGGTCAGGGATGTTCGTTTAAGACAGACGATTGATTTCAGGAAACAGATATCCAGCCTTGTTAAGCAGAAAGCACCTCAGGGACCTAGTGAGGACGGGAGGGAGAAAGAGAGAGAGGGAGGAAGGAAGGGAGAGGGGGGTGGATGCAGGGAGAGCGAGGGAAAGAGAGACAGAGAGAGTGTGCTTGTCTAACCTCTGCCACTGCCAACTGTGGAGAGATGGAGGGAGAGAGTAAAAGAGGAAAGAATAAGCGCATGAGAGGGAGGAAAAGTGCACCTATTGCACTTCATTACTGCTGCTGGAAAGAGGGAGGAGAGAGAAAGAGAGCGGGGGGGGGAGAGAGGAGAAGATAATGGGGTTAATGCCGGCAGACAAGCAGCAGCGGTGCTGGGGTTAATAACACACACACACTCACTCTCTCTGGGGAGAGAAGGAGGTGGGAAGCCTGTATTTGATCTGTGAGTAATACATTAAATGTATGAGCACACACTCATGTTGTCTGCGAGTGTGCGTGAAGTGTGTGTGTTTACAGACGTGTATCGAGGCTGAGCAAGATGTTTTCTTACATAAGTAAATCACCAAGCAGGTGGAAATCAGAAATCATTTAATGCACTTCACCTAAATATTGTTGAGGCTAATCCAATTACCTAACCCTGACATAACATCATTATTTAATTACTCTCCTGTGTCCACCACAATAATAACCCACCTTTGCTACTTGTAAAAGATGAGGGCTATTTATTTATTATCATTATTAATATTATTGCTGAAAAATCCTATAAAAAGACAAAAACTAAAAATGTTTTCAGCTCCTTTTAACATCAGAGAAGGCCAAATGATTTCCTTAAACAGCTGGTACTATAACAAAGTTGGGTCACAACAGAGTAAATAATGAATTTCTGGGGGGACTACTTACTTCCTGAGGACTGATACACATTTTAAAATGTTTACAGCACAGGACCATATTTTTACGTTCATCTTAGCGAAGCATCGTGTCACTGGGTGCTGCACTGATGTGGAGCTCCTTGGCACAGTGGATTTAACTACTTGTATGTGAGCCAAAGACAATATTCAATATAGGATTAGTTACTTGTGGGTTTTGGGCTTTTCACAGGCAGACAATGAGAGAAATGTGGGATATCCTCGGTCTCGTCATATAAACCACTGAAAATGCTTCAAATTTTACATTCCGACATGAAACAAAAAGTGCAGACTACTTGAGAGTTAAAACAAGTAACGTTCACACTTTTTTTGAACATAAATTGTGATGTAAAAGCCAACCTTGAGACGGTGCTCGTGTGCCTCAGCAACAACAAATCTCAGACCTCTCGAGATGGAGGGAGCGACTGACGGATGAAGGGGAAAAAAATAAGCAAAGAAACGCCGAGATGGAGACAAGACGAGCTGAATGAGACAAGGCAGACAAGCGAGGGAGCTTATTATCCGAGGTCTGATGATGAAGACAAAGAGAATGAGAGATGGAGAAAGTGCAGGAATGGAGATTGATTGAAATGCTGTGAAATATTTCAAAATAAGAGCCAGACTGAAAGCTATCGAACTGCATCAGAGAGGAAGACTCGCAAATAAAGAAAGGCTTTAAGCATTTTGTATAGGATCGTATCTGTCATGGTATGGTTGATGCAGATGCATTTAAGCCATTGTCTACCAGTATAGTGTCTTGGTGTTGATGGCTTTCTAACATGCAATTAAGTATTATTAATATACATCTAAAAATACATCGTTTAGTTTGAGTATAAATGGTTGCTATATGTATACATTGGCTCACAGAGCTTATTAGCATATTACAGCAGGAAACTGCAAGCAATCCTAAGTAAAGCTTTTCAGCATTTAGAGTTGTTTTACTGTAAACTGTTTGACAGGAAAGGACCGAATCAGTTAGCAGTAGCCCATCTAAAGCACTTTTAGTTTTTCTTCTGTTAATGAATTAACAGAATTCTTGTTAATGAATCCTCCTAAAATATAACCGGTTACAGTGTTTGTATTTTTCATGCCGCTTTGAACAAAAAGATTGTGACAAAGATACGTAATGCTGACCTGGGTTTTGACATTTAGCTTTTAGTCTGATGTAAATGTGAAGAAAACACGGAGCAAATGTGTTATCAGATGGAAATATCTGCATTCGTGTCTCGTAGCCGAGGCCACGCGTTACCCTTGAGCGTGAGGCGTGATGTTAGCAGGACAGCACACGGCCCAGGTCTCCACACTTCCCTCTAAACGGTGTCCTTCCTCTCATCTGCCATTAAATATCATTTCGGATTTTCCTGCGTGCTAATCACAGATGTGACATTGCTATGGAAGAAGAAGATTGGTCGATTTTTTTCCTTCATTCCCCTGTATGCAAAGGTGGGACCTGTTAGCGTAAAATTAAGCCTCTCTCCCTCCCTTGCATCCCTTTAATTGGCTAAAATGACAGCCTTTCATCAATACTACCTTAAAAACGCTCGGCACCGCCGCTGTTTCTTACACTGCCTGTATTTTTCTTTCACCTCCCTGCTTTTCACCCTGTCTCCTTCTTCTTCTTTTTTTTCCTCCCCTTTATTCAATCAAATCATGGTCAGTGTGGATCTCCTCTGAGGCCACACTGCAGCCAATTCTTTGTGTTCCAGCATTAAGAAATTAGGATGGAGACTTCAGCCCAGGGAGGCAGAAAGAGAGGTCTCATTAGTCTGCAGATCACAAAGAGGAAGATTATCAGCCTGCACACAACAGTTAGAGATTTAAATGACATTAAAGGACATTAAACGGGAGCGGCTGTCATTTTGAAATGATACCTCTATCTGAGGAAAATGACAAAATCCAGCTGAGGAGCTTTGACCTTTTAAATATTACAGTGCTGTAATGTAATACCAACACCACAGAAGAAGCAGCTGCCATCAGTATTTAAAGGAAAATATAAAATAAGTCTTTTTTTTGTTAATCGCTGCAGTATTATTAGGCCAAATAATAAACATAGCAGAGTCACATCTGCACATCTGTATCTATAAATTCCACATTTCATTTATCTCAAAAAAGAAGACAAAAGAAATTATTTTATCAAGCTCAATATTTTTTTATACGTACAAGAACATTTTAGTCTCTCACAAAGCAACCGACCTCAGAAGATAACTCAAACTCAGTGCTTCTGTACGTCGTGCACCAAAACACAAATTCGAATCACGACATCGAGCCAGCACGGAAAGCCAACGCGGCGCTCCTTGCTATCCACGTGTAATTTCTAATGAATGCATTTTTTTTCCTCTCCCCATCTATCTCTTTCTCTCTTTTTCTGTCGCTGCCTGTTTTAGGCCACAATCATTTGTCATTTCAGGAGCCCCCTCCCTTTTTTATACATTTTGCTGTAGAAAAATGCACTATTATCCAAGCTGGCTATCTTTTCTCCTTTCTTAAGTGTCTGCACCAAACAGACCAGCAGGGGATTCCCACACACACACACAAAAACACATTAAAGCCAAGCCGAAACACACACATATCTTCAGCTGAAAGCCACAACGGCAGATCGGTGGAGGGCTGCACACACCGCTGCCAAACTGACGCTTCTTCAGAAAATATGATTTCGCTTGAGCAGTGAGGTGCTGATGTTGATTTATTGCGCGAGGCCATGAATACCTGTGTTAATTCCTTATAAAACAGTGCATTGTGAGGACAAATGAGGGCGGGATAATAGAGTGCGATTAATCACATTACAGAGACATGGCCTCACACACACACACACACACAGGTTATAATCCGGAGTCATAACTGTCAACAGCAAAGTGATTCACACTGAGTTACAGGACTGACTGGCTTCAAAAGGCCAAACTGTAATAAAATAAAACCTGAATAAGCAAGGAAATGAAACATGGCAGGGGTTCTGTTTTCTGACATACCGCTTCACCAGTTTTATTTATTAAAACCCCATGAAATACATCAATTATCCATATTATATATATTCTTTAATGTATCCATTTTTTAGCTGAGGTGAAATAAAAATGGATTTAGCCATCACACATTTGGTACAAATACATGTTTATATTAAATATTTATGTTCTGAGATTACCACGTAATAGGATGCCTAAAAGCACAGCGCTGTTTTCTTTGTTTTTCCATGCTATAAATAAAAATCTAATACTAATCCAAGTGGGAAAAGTACTCAGATATATTTAGCAAAGAAAGCAGAGAAATAAAAAATTTAAAAAATGAATAAAATAATTTATTGAGCTTTGTCTCAGTTTTGGCTTATACTCTTAATTTTACTTTTTGTGTGTGATTTTATTTTATGTTTTCTTAATGTGGTCCACATCCCAGCAGGGCTCGCAGCTCACAAGCCGCATCCCACCACAGCACTGCACAGCAGAGCAGAGCGGAGAGATGGCTCAAGCCTAGTGCTGTGATGCCATCTATTGGAGCCCCAGCTGCCTCTTTAACAGGATTAGGCAGAGAGGAGAGACACTTAAAAGCTAAAACCACACTGCTAGAGACACACAGGGGGAAAAAAAGCTCCAAAGAATAAAGCTGCTGGGAAGAAAAAGGAATTATGGACTTTTAATCGGTAAATTTAGGTAAGTAAATATAACTGATGGCTTCTTTTGATGGATATTTTAAGTGATCGGGGCTAAGTATGTAAAATCTGTGGCTAGCAGTATTTGTACTATTATTCTGTACAGTTATAAAAAAAAACATACCGGTGCATTTGTTGAAAAAATATGTAAAGATGATGACAGTGGTGGGAGGATTTAGCTAAAAATTAGTGACAAATAGCAGAAATTTGCACATAATTTTTAGCATATTGTTCACATAGGAATCAAAAGAAATGCACAGCTAGATTCTGGATTACAAATGGCTACAACACCAAGAAAGAAAGCAGCTGCGCATCACAGTTGTCTGATAACAGAAAATGAAACACACTCCTTTAACTGTGTCAGAGATTTTAAATACGAACAATTCTGTCTATACCCGTTCGCGCTTTATATCCCTGAATAGCCGGTACTGATTAAAAGACATCACGAGAGGCTAGGATTTACCCAAGGTTGAAGGTGTTGAATATTTTGTGCCAAAATGTTTCAAATTGAAAGTAGATTCTGCTCATGGTCTTGGTCTGTGGCAAATAATGAGAAATTAAACAATAAAGGGAAAGAAAGAAAAATAAAAAGATCTTTCAATTTTGCGGACACTTGCCGCCTTGAAATCTGATAATTTGGTGCCACTGACAGCCTTCAGACCTTCATGAGATCCAGTAACTGCCTACATATAACGGTAAGAGTGAGATTAAAAGCAGCTTCAAAAAAAAAGCAGCTGAATTGATGGAGGGACAATTGAACGACATGAGGCCTTCAACACTAAACACTCCTACAAAAACAAAGAGAGGATGAAAGTGAATGCATTTTCACATACTGTTCCCTCTGTAGCTCCATTCCTTGCGGAGCCCTGAAATTAAAAAGGACATCATTGCCCAATACACTCATGGAAGCTCATCTTTCAAAAAATAGGGAGGCAGATTTTAGGCACTGTGTATAATTCTGGCCGTTATTATTTATATTACCTGTTCAAATGAAACCTCAGGATGCATTTGATTTGTGCATTTTTGTGTGACTGCTGCAAATTTCCAGATACCTCTGCTCACAGGATCCCATTTTTGGCTATAAGACCTCTCGGTTGTATGAGTGTGATTAAGTTCCTCTGTGGGCTGGAGATAATGAAAACGATCCTCTTGTTCTCCCTCTCTCCATATCTTTCCTCCGCTGTGTCCCTCTTGTTCCCTCGTCTCTTTATTCCCTTTGGTTTTACTGCAGGGGGCACTGATAGCACACTGCTGATACACACACAAACAAACTATATCTGCTCACATTAAATCAGCCCCAAAGAACCAAGCTATAGATGCTAGCTGTATCACAAGAGTAAGCACAGGAATACGAAGAAGCGTCTCACAGATGTGGCCGTGAAAGCTCCACCTGTCTCCATCATCTCTCTATCTACACAGCGGCTGCTCCAGCGCCTCCTAATGCAAAACACCTCACAGAAAGACAACCAGTCTCTTAATAACTTTGTCTTAATTCATGAATCCTGAAAAGAATGTGCAGTTAACATTGAGAAATAAAAAACTGTTCTTTGAATCTGCTTCTTATGATTAAAAAGCACAACATGAAAGAAGATCAGTGAAGGTGAAAGACGCGTAGAAGGTTTGATGTTGACTTTGCATAAAAAGAGCATTGATGCCATGAAAATGCTCAGAGAAACAAAGCTGTGCCACTGTCTTCCTGATCTCATCAGGCTTTATTTTAAATGGTGTTAACTTGACCTGCATTTCAAAATGAGCTGCTCATATGATATTGCCTTTTCAGTATTAGAGACTGCATATCTCTATGAAAGTATGCCAATATGAAGGGCACAGTGCTAGCATCCGCCCTCAGTAAAAAAAAAAAAAAATAGATTCACTGAAGGACCAAAAATATGATCTTCAGGTCACAAAACAGCTGTAATTTTATGTGTGTGTGTGTGTGTGTGTGTGTGCGTGTGCATGTGTGTGTGTGTGTGTGTGAGTAATATCAAGTCTTGGAAAGACTTTCTTCAAAAAACTGGATAGAACAGGCGTGTGAACAAACGTCCTTGGCTCACCAAAACATAAAAATCACTACATAATGCAGCAAATACAAAGCCAATCATCAAGAAGAATTACGTTTAGGTGCCAGACGATGATTTAAAACTAATTCAGTCTAATTCTAGTCACCTGCTCTCGCCGAAAGAAAATGAAAATTCCATCAACTTGGTTTATTAACAAAGAAAATTCCTGGAAGCGCCCAACAGCTGCAGAAAACGACACCATTCGTGGAGACATTTCTCACAGCAAAATCACAACTATATGAAATATATACAAACCACGTTTTCTTCAAAGAAATTGGAATGTTTTTCTTCTTAGACAATCCAATTACTGCCTCTATATAAACTCATGGCTTTAAACTAGCTTTGTTTGAGAAAGTGTTGAAGTGTTTGTGTTATCCTTGTGTGCCTGTGTGTGTGTGTGTGTGTGTGTGTGTGTGTGTGTGTGTGTGTGTGTGTGTGTGTGTGTGTGTGTGCTTAACAGCTTTCAGCACCACGGACAGAGACCGCCAATGTTTTCATATCACCTGCATTATCTCTGGATGAGTAACCCATTAAGGACTAGGACGTAATTTTCAAACTTTTGAAACCAATCTGGAAATCAGTGATGTTCTGGATCCACTCATGTGTAGCGACTTTCAGCTGGTCCCTTATTCACAAGGGGTGACCAACAGCAGATAGCTCGGCACATCTGCCCTTCCCAACACGACTCACGAGACTGAACCGGAGATCGTACACCAAATGATTGTTAGGTGACTGCGAACCACTGCACTGCACTGATTTCCATTATACACGAGCTTTTGAAATGCTACTAATTTCTGTTTTACTGAGCAGCCTCCAAATCATTCATCCCATATCTGCTGCTGACTTGAACAAAATTCAGCTGCAGACATAAATTTGGGTGAGTTACGTAGCAGCGATGTGTGTTGAACGTGACATGAAAGATCATAATATTTATCTTTTTTAAAAAACATATAGATGTTGGTAATCACTGTATGTGTGACGATGTTCATGCAAAGTTTCAGTCAGACTGGTAGACACCCGTATATGCATACATATAGGATATATTACACAAAGAAATATACACAGAAATTTATGAACTTTAGCCGTTTCTTGAAATGTATGCCTCAGCAGCAGATCCACCACCAACTCAGCACATTTCAGACACAAGTACATGACTATGCTGCAGTGTTGTGTGGTCTGTGGTTTTAGTTAGTTGCTAGGCATTTGCTTGGAAACGTGATGACGTCATAATATAGGATACAAGGTTTTGTGCATTTAAAGGATATGCTACCATCATAGAATAAAAATCATACGATGCTTAATCATAAGGAGCTGTAAGCGCATAAACACTACAAATGGGTGGTTTTATCCCATTCATAGGTGGCTGCTGATAACATGATGATGTTATAACATGTGATATAGATGTGAAACTTTTGACAGCTCAATTCTGTACTGTGCCTGAGGAGGTGACAAATAAACAAACAAACATCTGTTGCAAAGATCATGTATAATATTTTGGGTCACACAGCACTCTTCAAATGTATTCTGTATGTTGTTTTTACCTTTGTAGATTTTTCTTTTTATCTATGTGTGCATCCAGTGGTTTCAAACTAAGAGTAAGTGATTCAGTATTCCAGCCTGTCCTGCTTGGTTTAAACTGAACACAACTACCATGTTCCCTAGTTGTGAAATTAAAGGGCTCGACAGTACATCTATTTATGTATCTGTTCCAGTGGGCAGTAATCATGTCAATCCGTGTGTGCACATTCGTTTTGTTTTATTTTGGAGGTTTTTTGTTGTTTTGGTTTGGGGTTTTTTTGCAACACTTGCCTGTGGTATCCAGCTCAAGGCTAAGTACTGAATAGCACACATGAGGCTTCATCGCCAAACCCCACAGCTAGCCAATGGAAACACAACTCTGCCGACCTTGTCTGCAAGGCTGCCGCGCTCTGTGAGGCCCCTTTAAAAACTTCCCCATTCCTGGTGAGTGTGCTTCACTGAAAGAACCTGCTACATGGGCAACATCATTTTCAAAGCTCATAAAAAGAGAAATATTGCTTTCTATGTTGTGGTGTGTTTATCAAATGAGTCTCACAGTGGTGGAAAAAAAAAAACATCATGTTTCTGCAGAGATGTCGAACTGAAATTATTTTAAAACATACTGCTAATAGATGCCACAGAGAATGTTCCAAATGATTCAATTTGTTTTTTACACGATCAGTGACAGGTTGAGAATAAAAGGTGGTAATTTCTACAAATCCACAACTAAAATGTGGTTTACCTCAAAACTTGCATTTTAAGAGAAGATCCAAACTCACATACTCACTGTTTTAAACTAACATGTCATCACTGAGCTACAGCACATTTCTAAGGAAGAATAATCACAAGTTACTGAATATATATATATATATATATATATATATATATATATATATATATATATATATATATATATATATACATATATTATATATAAATTATATATGTGTATATATGTGTATATGTATATATATATATATATATATATATATATATATATATATATATACATATATAATCATATATAATTTTGGCTGAATTGTAGTTAATTTGAATATTTGCCTCTCATGTAGCCAAACACACTGACAGCATTGTGATGCTAGATGCTGATATACAGTGCTGATGATGTTACAATGTGAAACTTTAAAGTGATGCAGTGCTGCTCATCATCCAGTTGAATTCAATATTCAAGCTTCAGGGCGTACAAGAGAAAGACTGACTGCAGCATCGTTACTGAAAACAGATTGCAAACTTTGTGCTTGTGTGTTCCAGGTGAACATATTGATATTTATAAGCAGAGAAGCGCAGTAATGTGTTACATGTAACATGTTACTGTAATCCGATTACTTTTTACAAGTAACGAGTAATGTATGGGATTACTATTGCAAAAAAAGTAATTAGATAACTGTTACTTTCCTATAAGCATGCTGTGTTACTGCGTTACTAAACCGTCGTGATTTTGTGTAGATCAGCAATGGATAATATGGAGTTTGGGAGAGAGTACTAACATGCAGCACTTAAAGCGTGGAAGTGCTTACATTATTCCAAGTTTTATTCCATAAAAAGTGACAAAAACATGCTGTACACGCTGCGTGGGAAGAGAACTTGTTTTTACAGCTAAAAATTGAACTTCAAATCTGAGCAAGCACCTAGCAAGCTGCCACGGGAATGTGAAATTCACAGAGAAGACCCTGGATCTAAGTAAGTAACTAATTACTTAATCAGTAAAGTAATCAGTAAAGTAATGGGATTACTTTTTTGGAGATGTAATTGATAATCAGTAACTAATTACTTTTTTTAAAGTAACTTGACCAACACTGTTTATAAGCCGATGTCTGATTGTAGAGGATGATCTGATATCATTGTGTTGGTGTTGTTCCCAGATCATCATGAAAATGTTGTTCCAGGTTCAACATTGCAAGTGACCAATCACATTGTTGTGACGTTATTCTTTTGCGCGCCAAGCCATTCGTGCATTTATGAAATTCCAATGTTGCAAGGACAATATCAATTCTGCTTACCGTTTATTAAAGGGTCAGGGTTAGGGTTAGGGTCAGGGTCCGTTGATCAGCGGACAGAGGCGGTTTCTTGCAGCTTAAGTGCAGTTTTTTGTTTTACGGCGGTTTTTCCCGAAGTCGCAAAAGTATGATGTCACAATATTCTGATTGGTCACTTGCAATGTTGCTCCTGGAACGACATTTACTATGTTGATCTGGGAACAACACCAACACAACGATATCAGATCGTGCGATTGTAGAAAGCTCTGGAAACAGGTGAGTATGTCACATTTAACCTACCAAAAGTTTGTTTTTTAAATACATTTCTTTATTTTTGGTTAATTGCTTACATCGCCACACTTTTCAGGTTTTCATGTAAATGAAACTAAAAGATTATGCAATATCTTCACTTAAACTGGACTGCTTCTCAAATTACCAGCTATCTTTGTTTTAACTTTTAGATGTTTTCTCTTGTTTATTTGAACATGTTTAGGTTTTCAGTTTTATACTGTGCTTAATTTTAATGTTTTTAACAAACAAATATTTTAAATAATCTGTCAAAAACGTGTTTAAAACTGAAAAACTGCTGAACTCACTGAACTGAAATGTTTTTGGGTTGGCCTCTACCATTCGAGTTACGTATGCTGTTTCATTGCTCACTTGGGTTTACTTAGTATGTCAGTATCATAGAAGTCTAAGAAACACCACAAAGCCTACAGTATAGTATGATACAGATCACAGCTGGAACTGATATTTTTAAGACCTCATTTTCGTTTCCAGTTGTCCGACTCTAGATCCCAAGCCAGTGTTTGAAACGCACTTGTGTACTGTATGAAGGTGACGGCTGTTGGACTGCAAGGCCACTGGGTCTATCTGATAATTGACTGTCAAATAAAGGGCTGTTCCTCTCTGGAGTCCTCTCTGACACCCACATCAATCTGTCTTCACTTAGAGAAGGCCTAGCCCAGCCCTTCACCACCCCCCGCGCTCCCTTCACACTACCCCATTCACCACTTCATCCCCTGCACCCCTCCTCCTTCCCTCTACACCCAATTATCTATCCATCTATCTATTGGCCCTGACCATTTATCCCTCAGCTTCTCTCCCTCCTTTGCTCTATCCCATCAACAGCACTTCTCTTGACATGCTAACAGCTGTTTGACAGTAATGGCTCTAAAAGCAGAGCAGGGTGCCAGTCGATGTGTGCGCAGCTCGGTCTGCCTTTGTGTGTGTGCATGACATAGCGAAGAGGCCTTGAGGCCTCAAGAGGCTTGTGCACACTGCCATCAACAGCAGCGATTGGCATATACGCACATGCAGAAACCTGTATGCTCACAAATACAGGTTCCAATCAATAATAGGTGTAGAGGTCTATTAAACCTCAGGGCTGACATTCCAAGTACTAGTTCATACCTGAAATGATGAAGTATATAATCTAATATCAAAGGTAGACAAAACTGCACCATCAACATGTTTTGCTGAAGTATCAGTGTAATCGCACACAGATGAAGAATTAAAGCTGTAAAGTAAAAGCAGCTTATGTTGAACACTCCATTGTGAATTAGTTTTTTTCTGTTTAATTGTGTTTGTATTACATTACACTCACACATGTGTGTCGAACTTCTTGTGAGCGTGTGCATGTATGCTAACCTCCAGTCATTTGTCCTCCTGGGTTTCCCCCCTCCCCCTGGGTTTTTTATTGTGATGCTGTCAGCTTGCTGTTTGATGAATGGCAGGCAATTACACCAGGCCACATCTTCTGGCTCATAATCGGCACCATTAGTTATAGATCCACACTCAGACACAAACACCAGTGCACGCTGCTGCTTATCCACCAGGCATCTTTAAAGGCAGCACACACACAGAGCCATGTCTTTGTTGACACCTTCTATTTTTAGCATTCATTCTCACTCTGTGCATGATTTAGTTTGGTGACCCCACTTTCCCTCCAAGATGAGAAAAGTATTAAGTACTTATTTTTCTGTTTCTATAGCTGGTGTCCATCAAATATTTGGTGCATTACTTAAAGTAGCCACACAGAGAAAAAATAGTTAAAAAAGAAAATTACATATATAAAGATCGACTTTTGCTCTTTGCACTACTTTAAATAATATTGAATAAAATCTATGCCTCCTCTGAGCTGTGTAAATTAGATGTGTACGTGTGTATCCATAAAAATTGAATTTTGTATTTCTGATAACATCCCTCTAAGACGATACAGGAAACAAGATTATGTTACAGAAAAAGAATCACTAACAATTGTTTAATACAAGGGAGACAAAACACCAGCATCAGCAAGCTCATATAATCTGAATTTATTCAAACACAGGAATGTGAAAATTGAAGCGTCCACTCACGGCAATTTCTCAAAACATTACATCCTGTTTTACAATTCCCTGCTAAAACTAATAATTAAGAAAACAGCCGCAAAATTTTAAATAAAAAAAACTAGCCATAAGGACATGTATACATTATTTTTTACAAGAACATATATTTTTCACAGTGTCCACACATTTGGTAAAAAGAAGGAATATTCCTTCTTTCTTACTCTTGATTTCTGTTTGAGTGTTTATGATGTAACTTTGTGCAGTAGTAAAATATGATGCTTCACAGCTAACCATATTAACCAAAATATCCACTGTGTAGCATTAGTTAATCCATTTTTGCAAAAACTGAGCATAGTGAAATATTTATTATTTATTATTTATGTTTATTATTATTTATTTGTTGATGTTTTAGCCACAATTCAATTGTGTCACATTCAAGCAACAAAATTACTTAAAGAATTAGCCTATTTGTGTTTTAGTAAAATGTTATGAAATGCATAAGAAGAACAGTCTAACGTAATATTTCTATTTAAACTTACCAGCTTCATTATATGACAATTACTTGTAGAAATTGTTGGTGTAAAGTCAGTAACAGCTACTAAGGTTTTATACTGTCCAATTTGGGGTTTTTTATGTCTAAGTCTGAGTTTCTCTTTTGTTTTTTCCAGTGTTTAGATTTTAGATTTTTGTGCTACTGTATATTTTTTTTATTCCTGTTAACATTTTCTTTATTATTTCCGTATTATTTTAGCCTTTTTTACTTTGACAAACTCCCTTCATCATCTTTATCTTTATGTGATCACTTGTTGCTTGTACTTGCAATGACTGCCTGTAAACACTAAACAACTGGGTTAAAGAGGTGTTAAGAAAATACTCAACCTGAACTAAATTTATTTTTGGCAGCAGAAAAAAGGTTTGAAAAGACAAATGACACATGCTATACTTTTAAACTTGGCTGCATAAATAGTTATGGAGCAACTTTATTCTTTATTAGAAGACAGGTTTGCTGCCTTCTGATGGATATGAGCTTAGTGTTTACTTTAAGCTCTGATATGGTCACTATTGTGCTTACTGAATATGGCCTTTGCTAAACCAGTCTTATGAGCTGAATATATGGGATAAATACATTCCTATACATAAAGTTGGTCCTTGTGGCTATATTTAGTCATATTAGTCTCAAATGTATTAGAGAAATACTGTGTCACAGCCTTTACAAATTTAAGTGGCTATCATAAAAAAAAATACTTGTCAAATGCTTTTGTTTCATTTCAGTGACTAACAGCAAACTATATATGAAAGCATGTTAAGTTGTTTGAAAAATGTTTTTTTAAAACAATGCATACAAGCACGTGTAGAGACAGAAAACAGAAATTACATAAGGAAAAGAAGAAATTTTGATCATAATATTCCTGCTTCTGAGCTCTAATTTTAACCTGTTCCTCTTCTGTCCTCTGCTCCTTATCAGCACAAGACAACACATGGGGCTGAAACCTGCCCTACGGACTCTAACAAGGAGCTTTAACAGCTTGGCTCTCGTTTGTTCCTCTCCGTCCACTAATGCAGCTCTTAACACTCCCATCACCCTTCGCTATAAACCTCATTAGCTTATCAGGACAACACAAAAGGGAATATTAACACTGCCTACTGTACTCAAGGGCCAAGCTCAGGTGTCACATCTAGATAGCAGGTATTACTATGCAAGTCTCCCCATCCTGGTCCACTGATACAACTCTCTAAGCCTCTCATTGCCTTATCCTCTTAAGACAATACCCCCATGATTCCTTCTCTTCTACCAGACAGCCTGTATTTACTGAGATAGTCACTGGTCATCCATTACAAGTGGCACCTGAAACTGAAATATAACCACAAAACTTCACCTTAACCCCCCAGTATCCCTATTACCTTATCTTGGGAAGACAAAGAGGTAGCTTTAGTTAGCTCAAGGTCTGACTGCCTGACTTTGCTAGCTTTTGGATTAGCTATGCGACTAACGTGACTCTCGCAGGCCAAGGTGATGGCTGTCTTAATGCAGCAGCTTTGGGGCAGAAAGCTGCCTAATTTCTGCTTCTATCACCACTAGCAGGGCTCCAGGAAGCTCCCCGAGAGCCACACGAAGCAGCAGTTAAGACAAAGTAGCACAAGGTTAATCCCAGCGGTGGAGAAGTCAGAAGGTATTAGAGGATATTTAAATGAAGGGAACAGTACACACCTGTACAAAACTTTAGTGAGGGAGGATGTGATTTTTTTTCCCTGCAGCAGGTTTAAAAAGTACTATTATGCAAAGACATAAAATTCGGTAAAAGTGCAGCATATGCTTGAAAGTAATTAGGTTGTATTTACAGGAATGTGGCAGTGGAGATATGATGCTTTGTATAAAGACAGTCAAGAGAAACAAGCCTAGCAAAAGTTACAAGAAAATCACATTTCGATGATGGCTGTCTTCTCCAGTGTACTTTGGATCAGATTTTAACCCAACAGAGACACCGCGTAGTGCATACAGCTACATTTACACAGGTTTTACACAGATTAAACTCTATACATCTACTCACACTCTTTGTTTGATTTTAAAAAGCAAGCCAAAAGTTTCTCACATTAGGGAACAAATATAGTGACTCAAAAAGCAAGCTATAGAGTCTGAGTCTCAGGTCATCTTTTTACTTCTACCCCTTTTATAGAAACACTACACAATGGCAATAGCTGCAAAACGTAACAGTTTATAAGAGAGGATTCAAAACATCACGCCAACTCCATCATTAAAATCATTAAAAATCTAAAGGAATCAGTCCGTTGTATTGCCTTTGATCTTGCCTGAATTCAGGTTTGGTACCTGAATTCAGGCAGAATTTTAAAAAACACGCTGAAACCACTAATGTTCACAGAATTTCTTTCAACCAAGAAACACGCCGCAGCGACTGGCACACAACCAAACACATGTACCCGCCATTAAATATGGCTCCTTTGATTGATTGTACAACATACTCTGCACACAGCCCTCCACTGCAACCATACACACACACACACACACACACTCCTCCCAAGAAAGGGAATCCGAGTTCATAGGTTAAGTATAGAAGCTGTCCAAATCAGCAGGTCAGCTGACAGACAGAGGAAATGACGGGCTTAATGACTAGCTGCTGCTGCTAATGACTCACAGCTAGCTGGGTGGAAAAGGAGTGTGACTGACAGACACGCATAGACACACATGCATGCAGGTGCAGTCTCACTCACACCCTCAACCTCTCCCGCTCGATGAGCTGTAATTGGCAGTGAGACCCGGCCATCCAGTTGTGAGCGGCGCAGGCCCCGCCCACTACTTTAACAGCCCATTAGCAGTTATTAGAGGGCCCTCAGGGAGCTGTACGGGTCACAACACACTGCCAACCTAAAGGAGATTAATAACCCATGAGATTTAATAGAGGCGATGCTTCTGCGGTCAAATTGAAAATAACAGACTGAAAGAGGTGAAAAGATAACAAGGAGCAACTGGATTTACAGATGAAACAATTATTTCATATGATTCATGTTTACAGGCACCATAAAACATTTATGGAGTTATAAAGATTCATAAAAGGTTATAAAAATGATGCTTGGGCTCAAAGACTGTAAACCCAGTGGACCTCTAAGATTTATAGGAAGAAGTCAGCTGGTAACGTAATCCAACAGCATGCTGTCAACGTCAAGCATCTTCATAGCAGCATTTTATTGATGGCTGCAATCCACTTGGGGAACACACTGGCTCTCATCATTTACTATGACTTTTAAGGAATTCAGCTACTGTTTACAGATTGTGTTTCAGCTGTTTTGCCTGGCATGACTAGTCCAAATGCTACTACTGTTGTGCTGCTAACAGATAGATTTTCACCCCTGTAATTACCATTTCTATTGAGTTTCTCTGTATTCCTTTTGATATAGGAATTACACACACACACATAGATATATATATACACATATATATTCATTGCCTCTTATGCAGGAGCATCAGAGAGGAGACTAATGCACAATGCCCAAAAACCTCTTGCATCTCGACACTAAATCCATCCAGCAAACTAATGTCTCTTTTAAACAACTTAATCCAGAGCTGTGCATCACAAGCAGTGTAGAGGAAATTGCTGTTTTACATCAGGTGCTCATATCAGTTGCAAGATGGATAAAAATGAAAATCATACAAAATGAAAAAGAAAAATTATCTTTTGAACCTTTTTTGTTGTTTTTCTTTGCTGTTTTAGTAAAGTCAAATATTTTGTTTATTTGTATGAAATCTATAAAAACAGTTTGACTGCACGGCAAAAAGGTATGCTTATCTTCCCCTGCACTCACCCACCCCACCAACCCCTCGCCCCCGCATCCTCACACCTGTGCTGGGGAGCCAGGGGCTCAGAGATGTGTCGGTAACAATCAAAGTGCTGATGCATGCCATGTGACTAAGTGACTGTAACCCTCCAGGCAGTCTGGGACTCTGCCTGTTAGCATGTGGCAACACCAAGATAGGTCATTACCCATTCTGTTCCAATTGAATTTTAACCAGCGTATTTGTTCCAGTGCAAATTCTGACATTTCAATATGCCAACAGAGAAATCAGCTCATTTGAATGTGGCTCACTTGTTTATTGTTTCCTGAATAAAAAAACGAGGAGGAGGAGAAATAACAGCATGAAACTTCTGTAACAGGGTGACTGACTCGTCTCAGGTAAATCAGCATTAACCAAATTAAATTTTAATTAAATTTTTACATTTTGTCTGCACTTACAAGCTTTATAAAGCCACAGCAGTTTTGACAATTTCGAGCTTTTTTAGGCAAAAGCACAAAACAAAACTGCTCTTTGCAGTCTTGCAAACACAGATTTGATGTTTCACTCAGTTTTACATTACAGTTGATTGAATTTCGACTGGCAAAACAACATTTAAAATGCCCTTGCTTTTAAGACACTCAGGTGTTTCTTTACACTACTGCGCTCTCTAGACAGGTCAATGTATTGTTCAGCTGATACAGGAGTGTGCAAACGAATGCTTGGGATATTTTAAAAAAGGTGTCAACACACAGATTGTCTGGCAAAGCAGCTGTAACATCATTCTTAACAATACCCTCTGCTCTCTGTGCATCAATACTTACAGTATCAATCAGTCCTGTAAGGTTACATATGTATGTATGGATGTATGCACATAGGTGTATACATAATGATACTATTGGCTGATCAGTCTATAATGGCCTCGGATACCCAATGTCAGTCGGTCTCACACTAAGTGGAGTCTGTGTCTGAACCTTGTTGGGCCTTTAAGTTTGCATATTTTCTCTGTGCCTATCCATCATCCAAAGACATGCATTTTTTATGTTAACTGCAGATGCTAAGGGTGGTGGTGTGGATCTGACACAGGTAACGCGTTTCAAGTGCATTTAATAAAGCGCTTTTTGAATGTAAACCACTTTGCACGATCAGTAACAATGGTAAATGGCATTTATACATTTCAATCCACTTCCTCTAAAACAACGGGAGCACCTGTGAATAACAGTTTAATGGAATATCATTCTGTGCTCCAATGCAGATGTGGCAGGAAACTGCTTAATATAGTAATAAACTGCTTAACTGTTCAATGTATTGATAGACAATAACAAACGAAGTTGGTTCAAATATTTGATAAACATGAAAAATAACCTCCATCCTCCCACACGCACATTCCACCACTGCTACTTCGTATATATGGTCGCTTCATTCTGCATTGCACGGCTTAGCTTTCATTTATAAATCTTATCCTACACTTAGATGAGTAACACACAAACACTTTGTACTCATGACACCAACTAAAGACAAATCCTGCTGCTGCTACATATAAAAATAACTAAATAATATTGCAAAATCTCCTACAAAATAAGGGTGGTTGGGAGAAGTTTGCAGATCCTAAACGTTTCTTTATCTAACACGTGAATACACACACACTGGACTCACATGTGTGTTCAAACAGCTGGTCAGCTTCTATGAAATAACCAACCAATGGCTGTCAAGTAAAAGGTATATAAAAAAAATGTCTCTGAACTACAGTTTAGTACATGTATGAAATAATGTGAAAAAATAGCATTCGACTTCCAAATAAGGTCAATGTACCTAACACTGTAAATTAGGACGTGCAAAAATGTATAATTCTCACTCATGTTTTATTTGGGTGTGTCCCATTTTATGGTCAAAAGGTCAGCACCCGATGACATCATTCATTCTAGTCTTAATCTTCTAATATCCGACTTTGTGATTGTTTTGCCAATAATTGTATTCATTTATTTTCACTGTACTGTTCGTTTTTCTTCTATACAAGAGGAAGCAGGGGCAGAGAAAGGTTCTGAGTTTCACTGACAACAAAAATCAGCTTGTGTTTTCAGCAGTATAAACATGCAGTACTTTCTTGACACAAGGAGTGAGTCTGTAATCAAACACAATTTCTGCAATTAAAAATTACGTCATGTGATTTCTAACTTAGACAGGTGGCTCAGATTAGTTTTCCTTCACTTATCCCGATCTTCTCTGGCTTCACTGACAGTGTGAGAATTCTCGACTTCAATGCAAAACACAAAATGAGGAGTAAGAAGGTCCAACACGTTCAAAGCTATATCAGGATAACACTTTGGCAGTTACTTTAATGTGACACCTCTTCTATCTGAAAACTCTAAAGGCTTTTTAAGCTAATACACACACACACAAACACACACAAACACAAAGGGAAGAATCTAATATAGTTCATATAAAATTCATCCATTATCTTCACTATAATTCAGGCACTTCAAATGTAAGAGAGGCAATGGCTGCTTTAGGCACACGCAGACAAACAGCTGATTAAAAGGTGAGAAGAGAGAGAGAGTGTGTGTGTGTGTGTGTGTGTGTGTGTGTGTGTGTGTGTGTGTGTGTGTGTGTGTGTGTGTGTGTGTGTGTGTGTGTGTGTGTGTGTGTGTGTGTGTGTAGGAAGCAGGAGAAACCCGTTATATATTTTGTCCTGACTCACCATGAGTTGCACTTCAGGTGGTGTCTTCAGGTATCAGTCCACTCACTGTCAACCAGGATGGAGTCTGTAGGCCACACAAACACCCATCACACATTTAAACGTAATCTTACAACAACTTCTTAGGACAAATGTAGTCATTACAACTTTTAGTAACGCTGTTAAGTATATAACGTGTAACAAGTTATTATTCCTCTGTAGACATCTGTCGTATCTACACAGATGAATGGCTTCTAGGTATGTTTAATATAGTTAGTTTCCGTTTACTCTCATAACACGTTTGACTAATTTAGTTTTTGCACAAACATAAGTTAAATGTTGCAAATGATCTGACCTGTAATAATCCCTGGGAGCGATCTAACCAGGTGTCACTTAGGTAATAACGTAGCAGGTCCACGCAGGTAAAGGCTGACTGTCCCTTCAGCAGTCAGGTGCTGAGCTCCCGTGATGTGGAAGCAGAGGAACAGAAGGATGCAACATGATACCAGCGAGCTCAAATCCTCTGCCTGCCCCTCGTAATCCTTCAGCACAATGATCCCTGCAGGATGTTTTCTCTTCTCCTCCTCCTCCTCCTCCTCCTCTTCCTCTTCTTCTTCTCCAGCTCCAGACTCCTCTGCGGAGGTGTTGCCACCTCTGTATGTAGGGCCGGCCAGATGCACCTGCGACAGGACACCAGGTAAGAGGAGATGAAGCACCACCCGTAGCCGCTGAAGTCATTCTTTCATTCCTCTTCTCTCCTCAGCATCGACAACTCTGCCTGTTCCTCAGAGTGTCTCTGCCAAGAGTAGCCGGGCACAGCAGTCCTGTTTTGCCGCTCTTTGCCAAACACACAAACACACACGCATGCACAGAGGAGAGTGTTGTATGGTTTCTTTTTTTTTCTTCCTTTTTTTTTTTTTTCAGCAGCCGAGCTAACCCTGAGCCGGGGCCTGGTCTGCCTTTGAGATGCTCTCTAGCCCACAAACACAAGACGGCTTTCATTATCTTGCCCGTCGCAGCGCAAGGCCTAGCTTCTAAAAGCTACTGATTTCTTTCTTCCCTTAGCCCCCTGCACAAAGGGAGGGCATTTTGTAAATTACTTGCTCGTTTCAGACCAACAAAAGGTACTTTCATTGAACCCTCCTCCCCCCTCCTCCCCCCCCCACTGCTCTCCCTCTATCCTCCCGCCATTTGATTTTGCTCAAATTTGATTACAAGGCTTGAAAAAGGAGGCGAAGAAAAGAGAAGAGGAAATAAGAAAGCCCCACAGATGGCGTGTTCATTCAGTGCTGTGAATGGCTTTATATGGGCTGCCTTTATACATGTGGCAATCCAAAGACGCTTCAGCCGCTCCGCTAAAAAAAGAACTTGACAAAATTATTGGTTTGGTGGCTTTCTTACACGACTGACATGGGGGAACTCTTAGAAAGAAAAGTCTGCCTTCTCTTTCTCTTCCTTTCTTTTGCTCTTCTTGTCTCTGCGCATTACACTCTCTCTGGGTTGTACACCTTGATCAAAACAAACTAAATGGTGTCTGATTGTGGAAGTGTTTACTTATACAGACACACACACACGCGCATATGTGTGTGTGTGTGTGTGTGTGCATGCTGTCATATTAATAACCACCTGCCCTGGGCCTGCATTCCAAGACAACAAGGTTTGCATATTCAGCAGAAAAAAACTAATGAGACACACTCACTATTTAAATCATTAACTAACACACACACACACACACACACACACACACACACACACACACACACACACACACACACACACACACACACACTCACACAGAACTCAAATCAAACCATTTACATTATACTTGAAAACACTGCACATTAACACAAAGCAGAGACTGTTCTGTTCTCCCTCACAGGCTATAATCCTGTTTCCACAATGGACCCCTCACTCTGCACTTGTTTTCCTCCAGCGGATAATCATAGCTCTCTAGACACACAAACACACAGACACACACACATGCAGCTCTGTAGCTGTTGGATTTTTTTCCCTAACACAAACATACACCTATGCAGCAGAGTGAACTATGACTTGTTTTCCCATCACCGGTCCACCCAGATGAAGAGACAGTCTGGGAGCTTGCATGGCCACTCCGGTCAGAAAGTCTAATGGAGAGAAGCCACTTAATTCTCAGATCCACTGACCAGACATCAATTTCCAGGTCGCAGGCTGCATCATTCCATCAGTGTGATAGAGTAGCAGCCATTACTGAGGTCAGACAGCCAAAAGTGGCATCTTTTAAGGGCATTATTTCAGTCTTGGTCCGTGGTTGTGTTGTATAGCAGAGCCTGGCTTTGTTTTTCCTTGTGTCTGATACAAAAGACCGGCTTCACACTGATCTACTCTACAGCTACTGAACCAATCCATCTCTCAGGAATGTACGACTGGAATAAGCCAACAGGTGAATGAACTGGTCTTACCATGGCTACAGTTGACTAGCATCAGGAATTATTCGTCTTTTACAAAAAAGTCTAGCAATGCTAAAAACTCAACAAACCTGTACTTGATGTGCTTTTTTTTCTCATGTTAGCACTTAAGCAGTGTGACGTTATGGTTTGCTACAGTCGTACAGCTTATTAACAGTAATTCAAGACCAATATGAAAGTAACTGTAGCCACAGCCCACAGAGTAAATGTCTCCATGCTATAAAAAAAATTTTTAAATCCAAATCTATTAAAATAAATCATATAAAAGAGGTTGCCAGACATTTTGTTCACTTCACCTGCCACGTGTCACACACAAAAAGTTATACAACTTGCATACTTGCCCATTAATTATAAAGAGGCAACCTCCAGGGCTGGAACAACTTTAGAGCCAAAGGTTTCTAGTCTACTAAAAGAATTTCTCCCTTCATAACAATTGCAAGGGGTAAGGAATCACTTATTAAAGCTGTATTAAGAACTATAGTTACAGTTACTATAGGCATGCTGGCTTTGAACGACAGCTGGGTGCCAACTAGCTGTCAGGTGTTGTTAATTCAAGCCAATCACCTTTTCGGATTATGTTAAGGCTTAAAGTTGAGGAAGTGGCCAATGTGAGTGACATGTTGTAACACAAGTAGCCGTAGCCGGTCAATGTCACCTAAACAGAACCACTGAACTGGACCTCTCCAGTTAATGCTAACTTGTTTTCATGGAAATATCTGAAAAATAATGCTGTTATTTGTACCAAAGGCTATCCCATTAAGTCCACGTTTCAGCTTTGGTGAATGAAATTCAGGTATTTCATTCATAACTCACTTTGCACTAATTAGAAGGTATATGTGTCTCTGTGATGCATCCATGCAGTCAATGAATGCTAAACAAGCTTCATGCGGTTAACATCTCATTCAACCTCACATCCAAATACAGTCACTTAAGACAAGATGGACATAAAGCTAAACCGTCCCTTAAAAACATGCATCCTTACAAAGTGTGTTAAAAAAAAAAACATGAAGTGCACAGCACTGTATAAAATCGGATTAGAATTTAAGTTCTATTCAATTTGAGGCTCAAGGTGCTTTATGCTGTAGGTTAAAGATCCTACAGCAATAGAGAGAAAACCCCAATAATCAGACAACCCTCTATGAGCAAGCACTTGGCAACAGCGGGAAGAAAAAACTCCCTTTTAACAGGAAGAAACTTCCAGCAGAACCAGGGTCAGGGAGGGGCGGCCTTGATGGGTTGGAGGCAAGAGCGTAGAGAAAGGATAGACTGTGCAAGAGAGACTTGGATCAGACCAGGCTTTACAAATTATTACCAAATACAACTTCTCAGATGGTTCACATGTTTTGAGCCTATATGTACGGATAGTTATCCAATTTTTTTCCAGCCAGGTGTACATACAAATAGATGCTCACCTACATCTAACAGCTACACATATAACTGTAAGCTATCAGCTATATTCACACCAGGAAGGAAACAGAAAACAATCAAAAACACCCTTAAAAGCAAAGGAGCTAGTAGAAAATGAGATAATTTTCTTCCAGTAGAGAAAATGGTTTCAGTCCAGCAAAAACCCCACAGGCTGCACACACCAAGCTCAGCCCACACACTGAGCTTTGGCGAGCAGAGATATAAAGCTGTGAAACGCTGACAGGACAGAATAGCAGCTCTCACAGCTTCCATATCTACCACTTTAGAGATATTAGTAGTAGCAGCCAACATCACCAGCTGACCGACTACATTTTTCCTCAACCTGCCTGTCCGAGGATCACCACAGTGGAACCCCCCCCCCAACTCTACACACACACACACACACACACACACACACACTTTTTTTTAATGAGGGCAATTTGATTTTGTTATTACTGATGAAGACAGAGATTCCCTTAGTGGGCAGAGAACATTCATAATCTGCAGTTAGGTCTCCATCCGCAAACCTGAAGTAATTATTGTCTCAAGATAAAAATGGAAAGCAGCGCTGATTTTTTTTTTTCTAAGAAAAAAAAAAATAAACTTGATATAAAAATGACCTTAATATTATTTCTCTCTCTGGGCATTTCCAATAAAAATATTGCATCGGAAGGTTTGATAAAAGGATTATGTGGCCAGCTTTATGTGGCTGGAGTCAAATCTGGATATGGAAGGAGAGCTTTTTGATTGAATAATTCTTGTTTCCTTTCTGCCAAGCTAGCAGTCCTCTTTGGGGAAAGTAAAAATCAGCATTATGCCAGATTTATACATGTGCTCTGACTCTCTGTAGAAGTAAGTGTGCCAATATTGTATGTCTGACTACCTGCCTACTGTACGTGCTTGAATGTTTCCATATGTGCTCGGGGATGTAGAGAGATGATGACTGTGTGGTCGACAACATTTCAAACACAATTTCTAGCATTAATGGTCAAAAATGTGGAAATAACAGACACTTCTTTTAAAAATGTATACTATTTCATTTAGTACCATCCAATGACTGTAGAAAGTGTTTTCTACAGTCTTTGGCACTGTCTAAGTCCCAGTTTGATTATTCTGTAGAACAACAACCATGTGTTGTGCATACGATAAAAGAACTGAACTAAAGTAACTCCTTACTAAGAACCTGCACTGGCACTGGTATAGAATTCAGATTATGTAATAAATCTCACTAAGATGTTTTTTACTATGTCTCTGATATTTAATCTAATTATTTGATTTTACACAATGTTTAAAGACTATTTGGCCTTGTACAGAAAATGTGTAAACTCGCTGAATTTGGTAGATACAACTGACTGCTTTACAACCAGCCTGGATTCAAATAACTACTCTGGTGTAAAAAAAAAAAGAAAAAAAGAAAAAGAAAAAAAAAGAATTTTCTGTTAAAAAGTCTTTAACAAAGAGAAAGAAAAAATAAAAAGTTAAAAGGCAATAAAATGACCTTGGTTTGTCTTCTGATAAAAGAACATAGTGAGGTATTTTGCAGTTTTGTGGTCTGTCTGCAGAGTAACTGGCAACTATTAGACCAAAATTGTATGTTTTTGAAATGTTCTGCTTGATTTGCTGTCTAAAACCATACACAAAGTATTTTCTGTGAGCATTCAAAATTCTTCCACTGTAATATTTTCAAATTAAATGCATGATAAAATAAAATAACTTTCCAAAAAAAGCTTATATTTGGGTCAGTCAGGGTTACCGAGTTGGCATACTTGAGGCATGACAACTGAGCAAGAAGAAAATTCAATTTATGAATGAATCTTGATTTAATTCTGATTTAAACTGTTCAAATAACAGTGTATTATTCATCTGCTGTTATCGGGGCATCATCAGCAGTCACAGCCGGCTGCCGTTAAGGCGTTTGACCCCAGAGTTTAGTTATCATAACAGGGCTGTGACCTCCTGACCTGCAGTCATTACTGCTGTCTCCTCCAATCAGCCCTCCAAAGCTCTGAAGATGCCCTCTGGGAACAAATAGGCTGCTGGAATAGAGGTGACATTAGATTTATGTATGTGTGTTAGTAATGCTTGAGCACAGGCCCGTTGCTGTAAGTGTGTGTGTGTTGTGTGCGTCATTACTTATGAGGACCAGGGCGTTCTCACAATCATAGAAAAAAAGATTAAAAAAACACCAAAAGATGGTTTTTTCATGTTGTACACTTCTTGCAGAGCTTAGTTTAGCATTTTTGTTGACTGTTAAGATTAAGATTAGAACAGAGTTGGTAACAGATTTGAATGTGGGGTAGTTTTTAGAGGCTTGATGTTAGGTAAGTGCAAGAGGGTTAAGAAAAGTTTAGAACAGTACTATGCAAAAGTCTTGAGCTGCCCCTCATTTCTTTATATGTCAGGAAAACGGAAAATAGTTGCAACATTTTATTCAAATCTGCAAAGATACATGAAAGCACAGTATGCAAGTCAACATGCTTTTACTGTATTAGCACTGTATTTGATGCCTACTGATATATACTGATGCCTCTCAGCTCACAGCTGTACCTCCCTCCTGGTATGTATAGCATGGTAGATAATATTAACAATTAGAACCCAGAATTTCAAAATTGGATTTCACTGCTACATAAGAACTATTGCCAATGATTTTCAGTCCAGTTCTTGTGTAATTTAGTATATCCCGGTCATGTTTCCCTTCTTCCACCCTTCCGCTGAGATCATTTCTGATGAATCATCAGCAAACAGTAGCTGGATCAACTGAAGGGCCAGTTACACTGCTCGGGCCCTTTGTCAGGTCTCTACAGGATTTTTTCCTAATTTTTAAGGACATGACCTTCACACAGTAGCGGTTTTAGATACGGGCGACACGGGCGGTTGCCCGGGGCGGCATCGTGATGGGGGGCAGCATCACGGGCATCGGCAAAAAAAAAAAAAAAAAAATGCTCGTACTCATGCTGCCCCGACGGCAGCCAGCGCATATTGGGAATGTCATAGGCACCGATCGGTTTTCTATCGCCCATTTGCTGGGAGTAAGGGCGCCCTCCGTCTGCGAGGTGTGCCTGCTGCTTGCGGCACAGGGAGGAGAGGGCGGGGCGGCGGGGGATTCTCTGGCTGGCTGGAGCAGCATCTAATAACCAACTCGCAAAATAAAACAAAATAAAAACAAAACAACAAATACGAAAACACCGGACATTATGATACAGACTTATAATTTGCACCGATGTTTTTTCGAAATTCTATACACGAAAACTGAGCGCGAGAGCCCTCGGTGCGCCTGCTCGCTGCTGAAGTCAAAGTAAACTTTATTGTCATCTCCGCTACATACAGTCCAGTATATAGAGAGACGAAACGACGAGGCTCCAGTTACAGCAGTTCAATTCAATTCAATTCAATTTTATTTATATAGCGCCAAATCACAACAAAAGTCACCTCAAGGCGCTTTATATTGTACAGTAGATAGCACAATAATAAATACAGAGAAAACCCAACAATCATATGACCCCTATGAGCAAGCACTTTGGCGACAGTGGGAAGGAAAAACTCCTTTAACAGGAAGAAACCTCCGGCAGAACCAGGCTCAGGGAGGGCGGGGCCATCTGCTGCGACCGGTTGGGGTGAAAGAAGGAAAACAGGATGAAAGACATGCTGTGGAAGAGAGACAGAGATTAATAACAGATATGATTCGATGCAGAGAGGTCTATTAGCACATAGTGAGTGAGAAAGGTGACTGGAAGGAAAAACTCAATGCATCATGGGAATCCCCGGCAGCCTACGTCTATTGCAGCATAACTAAGGGAGGATTCAGGGTCACCTGGTCCAGCCCTAACTATATGCTTTAGCAAAAGGAAAGTTTTAAGCCTAATCTTGAAAGTAGAGATAGTGTCTGTCTCCCGAATCCAAACTGGAAGCTGGTTCCACAGAAGAGGGGCCTGAAAACTGAAGGCCCTGCCTCCCATTCTACTTTTAAATACTCTAGGAACAACAAGTAGGCCTGCAGTGCAAGAGCGAAGTGCTCTAATAGGGTGATATGGTACTACAAGGTCATTAAGATAAGATGGGGCCTGATTATTTAAGACCTTGTATGTGAGGAGCAGGATTTTGAATTCAATTCTGGATTTAACAGGAAGCCAATGAAGGGAAGCCAAAACAGGAGAAATATGCTCTCTCTTTCTAGTGCAAATAAACGAACAATAAATATAGTAGAGTAAGAAAATAAATATACACTTTAGGACTCGGGGTAAAGGGATCAATAACAATTTAAAATTTATAATTTACAGTTTGATGATTTAAAGTCTCACACATAACCCGTCGAAAGGGGAGGGAGACCTGCTGCTTCCAAAGAGAGCACATTTCATTCATAATGTTGTAAATCCAAGCCCATTATGTATTCATGTTTTGAATCCTGGGTTGTGTGAAATCCCAGAAATACACCCTAGACAAAGTTAATCTGTGAACTAAGGTGTAGGTCTATTAGGTTATGTTGTGGTGATCCTCTGGTTGAGGGATGGGTGTTCATACTGGAGTGCAAAATTAAAACCAATGGAAGATGGACAAGAAAAGTTCAAAGCCATCAGGTGCTCAGTTTAGAAAAAAGAGAAAAGAAGAAGAGAAGAAACAAACAAATGATACAGGTAAGCAGATGTGTCATTGGATAATGGCAGGTCATCCTGAAACAATCAGAATCAGAATACTTTATTAATCCCTAAGGAAATAATGTGGGTTACAGTTGCCCCAAGAAGAAATGGTAAAAATAGTAACAGTAACAGACTAAACTCCAAACAATACATTATGTTACAGATTTTAATATTAATAAGTCATTGTCAATTGTTGATTTGTCCTGTTCTCATTGTATGACGAATTATGATGGCTGTTTGGTAGCCGTTTGCACAACAGTTTTATGTTAATGTACAATCCTTAACATGTTTTGTGTGTGTGTGGGGGGGCAGAGGGAGTGTTCGCCCAGGGCGCCAAACAGGCTAGGACCGCCACTGCCTTCACATACTGTTTGCCTGCCACATTTGTATTTGTCTTTCACTTGTCCAGTTTGCTCAGAAGTTTCAGGAACACACTGCACACCATGCTGAGATATAGCAAGTTCTGGGCTAAGATCCAAGGACTGCACTGAAAACGAGTGAAAAAGCCAATGTTCAAAGAAAAACCAAGAAAGTCTGGCTCACTGGAAGTAAAATGTAAAAAATAAGGGATGGCTTAAATTGCACAGTACCGTAAACTATAATTCAAGG
Organism: Oreochromis aureus; assembly: GCF_013358895.1. Lineage (NCBI taxonomy): Eukaryota > Metazoa > Chordata > Actinopteri > Cichliformes > Cichlidae > Oreochromis > Oreochromis aureus. Next base: position 30,938,604 of record NC_052958.1, on the reverse strand, counting down.
CAATCAAATATGTTTTACTGTGCTTCCTGTGTTTCTTTTAAGTAGCAGGTTCATTGCACTGAGTTGATGATCAATGGAGTGAACACGACAGATCGGAACAAACAAATATTCAGAAAATATCCTGAATGCAGCACAAGTTACAACAGGGATGGACAGTATGGCCACACATCAGACAAATAACCTGAAACAAGACACACAGATAGCTGAATTATGTTAACCTTGATGAATTTGGTAGATACAACTGACAGCTTTACAAACAGCCTGGATCCAAAAACCTTCTGTTAAAAAATGTTGACTTTTCATTTTACCATAAAAATGACTATATCGTGCTAAGTGTCTGATATGCATACCTCAAACTGTATTAAATATAGGAGGCTGTTATATTCATCAGAATACAGTATTTACTGTCTAACCACATGCCTGCATCAATAAATGAATATTAATAATAGTTAATATTCTGAGAGAGTATGCCCACATGGACCTTTGCATGTCTATTTAAAGGAGTGAAACTAAAGTGGGACAGTGTTTCTCAGGTTTGGTTTGATGCTATTCTAAGAAACAACACTTTCAAGCACTGCTGTTGTGTCAGAAACAAAAGACGTAACATCACGTCAGGTGAGGCGAAGCTTTTGTTCAGTACAGAAACAGGATTTTCTTTGAAATCTATCAGACTCACATTCAAACATGAGGTAATTCATCTCAAGAGGCACACCGTGAGTTCATCAGCTGGGACCAACATGTCACTAGTTAATTCCAGGCTAGCGCTCTGTCAGTATACAATCTGTGAGACACTGTTTGAACGAGGGAGGGCTTCTTTTATCATCAACACAGTAGCTGAATAAACATTTGTGAACGTGTTGGTGACTCACACTGTGTTCGTTCATTTTGTTTGTTATCGTTCCCAAAAAGACAAGAGTCATTAAACCTATTAATATTTAAAAGACTTCTTTTGTAGTTTTCTATACATTAATTTTTAAAAAAAAATCTAGTACATAAAGAATGTCTTTCCCCTGAAAGCTCATCTAGTTTGATTTCATTCTAAACTCCTCGTACAAAAAAAGTATATGTGATGGGTACTTCCATGGTGTGACTACTTCTGAATTAAACTTGGCACAAAAGCAAAAAGTCACAACGTCTTTCTGGGGCATCCTGACTGGAAAAACAGATGAAGAAAAGCAGCTTTTTACACAGAAGATGAATATTCTCAAATTGCTTGATGCAAAAAGACATATTTCACCTTCATAGAGAACTTAAAGATTAGAGAATTTAAAACAGTGAGGAAGGACCAGCAACACAGAACGATGACATCATCAAGTCATTCGACTGGCCTAGAGAGCCTGTTGCATCTATTTTCCAGGCAGACTCACCGCCATGCTCACCACCACAAACTTAACTCACAGTTGTAATTAATACTGAATTGCTCAACTGTGTGTCGGCCATTAAAGCAACTGCATTCTTTCTTTTTCACTGTGTAAACTGTTGCTTATTTTTTATAGCTGAAAGGCTCTCCAGGGTGTTCCTCCTTGCACTCAGATATATTTCAGCTGAGGACAAGAAGCTTTTTTATCTCCGGCAACAAACCTTTAAAAATACTGCTTTTCATATCTCAGAATTAGGTGGCAATGTTTTCACATGAAAAACAACTAGTCATATTCTTTTTGTTTGTTTGCTTTATAAACAAATTCCTCTAATAAATGTCAATATAAAGGTTTGAAACATTCCTCTGAGCGCCTTTCTATAGCGACGACAGTATCAATTTTCTAGTGGTTCAAAGATCACAGCAGTACTTCCTTTCAAGTAATTTGCTTGTATGAAGACAGACTGCAGAACTTTACACATCAAGCATCAGGTTAAATCGAGGAAACACGTGGCTTTTTTAAAAAAGAAATAAAATTGTGTCAAAAAGTGTCCCATGTATGACCACATGATGCCAAAAAGCCAAAAGAAGAAGCACCACGCCTACTTACTGAAATGGTGTCGTTCTAATGAAGTCACTCCAGAAAATGATTGGACAGGAAAATAATCTGCTGACAGGTTATAACCTGGCTGAAACTAGCACCGGCTCAGCACAAATTGAACCAGCAGAACTACATGCAACTGTGCGATTCAGAGGAAAGCGTCTGATCGTTTGCACAAACTTCTAATCAGCTAATGACAGAACTTTATCACGTTTCCGTAAGGAATAAAAACACGGCATTCCTATCAAAGCATGCAGGTCACCTTGTACACTGCAGCCTACTAAGTGCACAATGCAAATGCCAAGTCCAACTGCAACTCACAAAACACAATCAAATGCAGCACAGCAGGGATACAAAACTTAATATCATCCTTCATCATCTCCTTCAGACAGCCTCACTGTCTACCTCCAGAGTGACAAAAAAAACACTCTTTGTCCCTAAAGTATCTTATTGTCATCCTAATCATTCCTCACAATCACAAACAATCTCACAACTTTTTTTCCCATTCAGCCCTATCTACTTATGCAGTTCCCAGAAGGCATTGCCTTTTAGACTCTTCCTCTCTGGCAGCTAAGATGTCGGGAAAACAAATAACAGTGGAAAACAAAACAAAACAAAGTCTCCTGAAATACCTTGTGGATGCCCAGAGGAAGGTGCTGGACAGACAGATGAGCAGATAGGTTTCCTCTGTCCTCTTCTCTCAGGCTGCCTCTTCTCTCGGCGTGCTGTGGAGAGTGACTGCTCACAGCCCGCCTGGCATATCTAATTAGAGCCAGGCTGTTGCCACTATCGGGCAGAGGATCTACCTCTCCAATCTCTCCTGACTCAATCTTCCCCATCTCTGATTTCCTTTTATATTTATGCTGGAATATTTAATTGTAGACAAAAGGTTACTCTGGGCTCTATTCATCGCACACAGGCAGAATAATCTCCTTTAAAAGGCTTGACATTTCAGGCTTTTCAAAAGGGGCTGAAAAAATTATATCCCCGCTTTTGTTAATCAATGAAGTAGAACTCCCCCGAACAAAAGAATTAAATTGCTTGGTTGGGTTAATAAAACACACAGAAATAGCTGCTTCCTGTGGGCTTTTGTGCCTTCCACTGGCTCCCCCCATATGCAACCAGCACTGTAATTCCATATGATTTGGGGGGCAAAACTCTCATTTCTCCACACAGTTGGCTTTTTAAATCCTATTGAATGAGCAGTCTGTGAGGCTGGCTGATTGGGACCTCTTGCCTGAGCCTGGCTGCCTGGCTGCCTGGCTAGCAGAAAAGGCTCTCTCCATTTAAATATGACTTCCACTAAGGAAAGACAGCTAGTCCACTACAATTTACAATTTCTATACTGCCCCTGCTTTAGAAAAAAACATTGTAATTATGCAAATGATAGGGGCAATAATTAGGCCCTTCACTGTCCCATTGTGTTGACTGCCGTCATGTTTCAGCCCAATGGTGGGAGAAACGCAGCGGGGCATGTTCGGTTTTAAATTGCTCCTCGCAGACTCTCTGCAGATGTTCACAGCATCTTCTGTGCTAAAACTAGCCGTCACCCAAAGCCAGGGTGCCTCTATATACCACAGCATAGCATACAGCTGTAGCCTTTATCCTCCACTGTAGTCTACACAAAATGAGACTATTAGTTTTGTGTTATGTCTGCTCATGCTGTTAGTCTAGCTGTATTGTAACTGTCATAATAAGTTTTATCCAAGCAATGGCATCATTTTTGTAATTTATCCTCTGTACACCACCACTGTCAGTTTTAAATAGTCTTCAAGGTATGATTAAAACACAGATTTTCAGCTTTAATTTAAAGGGTTTAACAAAAGTATTGGATCAGATGTTTAGTAAATGACAGCCACTTTTATATATGGCCTCCATTTTAAGAGGCTTGAAAAAAAAATGCTGCTGCTTGTTTGTGGGTCTCTCTGTGATTGTCTTGTATCCAGTATTCTATTCAGGCTTGTAACTGAAAAGCACGCTTTGTTGGGATGAGATCAAGTGACTGATTGGGGCCATCGAAGAATATCCCATTTTTTTACCGTGAGAAACTCTTGGGCTGCTTTTGCAGTATGCTTTGGATCATGATCCATTTGTGCTACCAACTGCTGTTTGATGGGTTTTGCAGCATTTGGCTGAATCTGAGCAGACAGTATAGGACTGTACACTTCACAGTTCATCCTGATACTTCTATCAGCAGTCACATCATCAATAAACACCAGTGGTCTGGTACCACTGGCAGCCATACATGGTTATATCATAGGATTGCCTCCACCATGTTTGACAGATGATATTGTACACTTCAGATTATGAGCTGTTTCTCTCCTTCATCGTGTGCTTCTCTTTCCATCATTCTGGTACAAGCTCATCTTGGTTTCATCTGTCCAAAGACACTTTTTTACCAGAACCCTCCAGATGTTCAAAGTCTTTCCTTTTTATCATTTTTTTCCACCTTGTTGCAAACTCGCTGTATTTCCATTCATGAGGACATGTCTTGACTTTGACAATGATACACCTGCCTCCTCAAGATTGTTCTTGACTTGGTTAGATGTCTGTTGTTGCTGAGCCAGCCATTGCTTTCCTTCTTTTCAACCCTTTAAAGCCTAGTGTTTAACATTTGATGAATGAGTTTTAGTGAGTTTTTCAGACTTCTTAATCACCAGTGTTTGTTAGGGCCCTGGTCATATTTTGAATCAGTGTCTGGATTTTCTTCCATATGTGTGTTCTGTGCAGTTAAGTGTCGCTGCAGGTTCTCTTTCTAATTGGAGAGCTGGCAGCTGCTGATTGGTTCCCATCATCACGTGGCCGTTTTGAAAACCGTATCTCCAGGAAAAGTGCGGTGGGCCCTACACTGTCCAAGAGATATTGAGTGATACTGATTATGTTTGTAGGTACCCCAGACCATAGGAAAAAACATTGTGTGTGTCACGTTAACCTGATGAAGCCTTATTTCGTTCACGATACAGGTGTAAACTCCTCTTCATCCCTCGGTGCGCCATCGGCCGTGCCCGTAGTTGTGCCAGCATCCCCTGTGTCAGTACAATCCAGAAAGTGATGGCTTACTTTTTGTTTGTGCCGAGGGTTGCGCTCGACTCAGAAATATTAGACAATTTAAAATCCCACCCAAAACATTTGGATGACTCTGCCAAGAAGGATGTGTGCTGTCTGATTGAAAATCACCCTGTTTGCCAACACTCCGTCTCGCACCACTGTCCTGGAACATGACATAGATGAAGGTGGCCATCCTCTGATCAAACCACATGCTTATCGGGTGAACCCACACGCACTTTTTTGGCAAGAAGTTTTACTTGCTGGAAAACTCTAGCTGTTCCAAATTCCAGTGCATGGAGTTCACCATGTCTCCTTATGCCAAAGGTTGACAACACCCCACGTTTTTGTACAGATTTTGGAAAGTTAATAGCGTGACGAAACCCGAGTCCTATACCCTCCCCTGAATGGAAGACTTTGTTGATAGGGTTGGCTCTGCAAAGTTTGTCACCAAACTGGTTTTATTAAAGGGTTATTGGCAAGTTCCCCCAACTCCACTTGCATTAGAAATTTCCACTTTCGTCATCCCAATCACTTTCTTCAATACACCGTTATTCCTTTTGGCCTTCGAAATGCCCCTGCCACATTCCAACGCCTTATACACATTGTCTTAGGTGGTGTCAAAAACTGTGAAGCGTACCTAGATGACATTGTAGCCTATTCAGACACCTGGTCGGAACACATTAAAATACTCAGGGAAATTTCTGAACAGTTAAAAGGGGTATAACTCACCTTGAATCTTGCCAAATGTGACTTTGGCAGAGCCACTGTGACTTATCTAGGGAAGCAGGTAGGTCAGGGTCAGGTGCTCCCCCTCTTGACCAAAATTCAGGCTATCCTAGATTTCCCCGTGCCTCGCACTAGATGTGAACTTCGCCGTTTCCTCTGGATAGCTGACTAGTATTGTGGCTTCTGCAAAATAAATTTTGCAGATATGGTTTCACCTCTCACCAGTCTATCAAAACCGTTTGTGTGGTCACCGATCATGCCAGAATGCATTGCAGTCTGCTAAAGCTCTCCTCTGCAGCACTTCCACTTCCTTTCCACTCCTGATTTCACATTAAATTAGGGAGTTAGGGGTAACACTTGTCTTTTGTTTGGTTTTTGTTTCATGCAGGGTTTAGGCAGCACCTTTCTTTTTGGAATAGCTTTTTTTGTTTGTTATTTTGGCCTTTCTTCACCCCGGAGTTAATGCTTTCAGTTTTTGGTAGTAATAAAACTACCTTGAACAGTGAATTGTCTCTAGGGTAGGGCTTTGGGTGCGGTCACCTTTCTTTTAACCCTTTTGTTGCGCTCTTGTACCCCTAGACCGAGACATAACAGTGTTTCACTCACGCCCCAAAGCAAAAATAAATTACACAACACATTTTTAAGGAATAAGTTGCAAAAAAAGATGCTTGATATAGCAAATATGACACAAATTATAATTAAAATGCAAATTGATATTCAATATTTTTTTTTTACAAGTTTTGTCAGAAGGTTCAATAAACACTCCATTTTTTTTAAAATGACAATTTCAAGGCAATTATTTCATGGTTCAGGAGGAGGCATGCCATAACAGACTAAAGAAGAAATACCTGACCAAACTATAAAGTTGTATTTTTGTTTTTAAAGCTAATGATGGTCTCCCTCACCTGCACTGACTTTTCTTTGGATGTCAGCTAGCAAACCAGCTCAACACCTGGAGTCAACTCCAGCTCTTACGAGTTTAATTTGTCATAAAGCAATGAGGAGGCATGAAGCTGCTTGTAAGTCAATTATCCAATGGCTTTTGAGCCTCTGAAAATGGGGGATTATTTATGAACATATCTGTAATTAATGCAGTTAATGCATTAATCCAGTTAATGCAATACTTCTGTGACATATAAAATCCACTGTAGTGGTGTACAGAGACAAAAAAAAATGTTGTGTTCCAAACAACTGTATAACCTCTAAGGATTGTGTTGATATTTACATTTACATTTCTCTGTGTAACACTTGAAACATACACATTGTCATTAATGACACAGGTCTTTACCATCAGTCATTATCTTCTGGTTTGCAATTGTTAGTGTGCACACACAACATAGGTAACAAGACTGTCCTGCAGCGTTGTGGTACACTATTTGTAGGCTACCATGTAACTTTTTCAATATACAGTCATGGACAAAAATTTCAACAGCAGCACAAATTTTGGTTCAAACTTCGTTTTTTGTCTTTAGAGAAAATCTAAAAATTCTCTTGTGTTCTGGGGGCCTCTTCTTTTGTGTTCTGGGGGCCTCTGGATGTCTGGAGTTTCGATCTCCTCCATACCTGCTTCATGCCCTGGAGGATGGGGCAGTGGCCCCCCACACCCTCTAGCAGATCATTACATGAAGGAACCTTTTAAAAAAAACAAGCGCGTCCATGCTCACAGGTGTACACACGGGTGATCACACACACAAACTACACCCTTTTTGGCTCCTACCTCAAAGCACACTGTGCGCTGTTGATCTTACGTGCTGCACAATAATGTTTAACATTTAGTATTTACTGCCATATTCCCATATATTGTTGTGATGTTGTTTATCCTATTACTCTCGTTTTCTTCTGCTTGTTTTCTTTTTCAACAGGTGATCCAGGTGATCGATATATGTATTTTTTTTGTCTGCTTGCTCTGTTGGTTTTTGTTTTTTGCCCTTTTTTCCCCGTCCCTCTTCTCGCATTCCTGAAAAGGACCAAGAGTAGCATGGGAGGGAAAAGGACACACAGCTAGGACCAAGATTAGAGGCAATATTCAAAGGGAAAAATGAAATCATCAGACTGAAGAGATTACAGAAATTACTTAGTCATAAAAGGTATGCATCTGTGATCTTTAAGGTTTTTTTGTTGTTGTTGTTTTGTTTTCTTATGCATGTGTAGCTGAAAGTGTGATTAATACAGCAATCACAGTGGTTATTTATTTGCACTGTTCATTACAGTGTGATAGAAACTTTAATGTACATCTCAGGAGTAACCTTCCCATTACTACAGGGGATTCATAGCACCAGCATCATCAGGAGGGCCCAAAACATCATTAACATCACCTACAGCATCATCTATTCACACTACAGGAGTCTGAAATTGAGGACTAAAAGACTCTCAAATACCTTCTACCCAAAGACCATTAGAGAACTAAATAAAATAATCAACACTTCTCTTCTACCACCTCATCACAGCTATTAACTATAATTGCACTATTACTATATTTCTTGCAGCATTATTAGATGTATCTGTCACACTAACAAACTACCTTGCATAAGCATTAACACAAGTTTGCACATTCACTACTTGTACTTTACTGTCTCATCCTAGAATCCCAACAGCATATTTGTTTCACTGACATAAACTGGGTAAAGTATTATTTTCATTTTTTTTCCTTTAAAAAAAGTTTTTTCCTTAAAAATTTTAACCCGTATTTTTTCCTTATGATTTTATAAAGTCAAATAACTTTTACATTGTCCCGCAAATTTCTCTTTATTTATCCAGGAATAAACACAAACGTGAGAAACCAAGGAAACAGCTGTGAGTGGCGTTTACCCGGCGTTTACGACAGTTCTCTTTCATTTCCGGCATAAACACATGGACGCCTGAGCCACGAAAACATAAGAGGTCAAAAGTTATGGTCGTAATCTTTAGCATAAACGGAACATAACACAGAGACATGGTAAGTTGAAATCGTGATTTATCACATGAAATGTGAAAACGGTTGCATGCTCGAGAGTCTACGGAAATAGCGTTTGAAGGCGTTATTTTTAATAGCTAAGCTAGTGTTAGCTTTACTTAAACGTGCATATGACCCTACATGACCCAACACGACAGGACCAAGCTAAGCTAAAGTTTGGTGTTCTTCTTATTTTAACCAGCACGTCACTATTAGCCTGATAATTGGACCATTGATAGGTTTAAATCAAATGTAGACACGGCGCTTGGGTTTCGCAGCGTGCTCCAACGCGGTCACTGGTCTGCTGATTTGCTTTGTATCCCCAGAATGTCCTGAATCTTTCTGATTTCCACCTTTCTGTCTCCGCAGGCCAGCTCCATGGTGGCAGTGGGACTGGCTCTGGCAGCAGCTGGATTTGCAGGTCTGTGACTGGAAAATGTTGTTGTTAACTTTGTCAGACAGGGTTTTACGAGTGTACAGCACCATGGACATTGAAATTCAGTACAAAGCACTTGAAATGCAAGGAAACTATTAAACAAAAATGCATACGCATATATGGATGACATAAAAATAGCTCTACATAGTTCTATTTTTGTAAATTTACATATGTTTTTGACAGCTTTTTAATAGTGTTATTTGCATTTTGCACATTTATAGTGTCATTTTGCTTAATATACTATCCCGAGCAGGAATAAGAGGATTAAACTGTTTTAGAAATAATGTAATGGAGAAAATATCACTGTGTGATTAGACCTCTTAACATCGGCAATCTAACTAAGTGGTCAGGTTAAGGTAGATATCAACTCAGTAATTCGACCCTGGATTTCCTGGTCTAGCAATGACAGCGCTCGCATAAAAGAGGTGGTTTTGGCAGCAAGTGACTGATCACAAACATATAGAGCAGAGCCGCATATCTAACAAAAGTAAAGCAAATTTTAATGTTTAACATAGAAAAAGGTTAAACACGATGCAGACTAAATGCAACACATGTTGCAGGCAGAGCAGCAGCAGTGTGACTGCACAGAGCTTTCCCTGCATAGTATGTATAGTAAAAAGCATTGTTAGAAATGTTTGTAGACTGCGAGTAGAAAAGCACTTTGTAAATGCATTTAATCTAAAGGGAAGGAAGGCTGGTGGAAATGCAGGCAGTGAATAGACTTGCAGTTATAATAGTTGGTGTTTTGCAGCACCATCATCACAAATGAGGCATCATATTTTGGAAGACTGTTGTTCAATCCGTCATGTATCATAACAGATTCTTTTTGACTCAAAACCAAAACCACTGAATGATTTGTCGTGCCACATCGTGGCTCTTTTATGGTTTATGTTGGTTTTCTGTTTGTCATCTATCAGTAGGTCAAGGGCAAGTCTTGTGTGTGTTGACAGAAACTACATGAAACCTTGTGTTTAAGGTTTAATTTAACAGTTATGAAGAACAGTCACATTACAGAAAACTGAGAGTGCAAACCTCCGCCAAGGTCGTTTACTCTCTGGGCAGTATTTACTTTTAAGGGAGTAGTATTATATAAAGTTTAGGAAGTTTGAAGTGCAGGAAAAAGTCAGATTTTCAGATAAAAGATGAAAGTTTGACATTATTTGACTTTAAAGGAGAGGTCAGAGGTCAAATGTGATGATATTTTAAATCTTTACACAATGCTCTCTATATGTTTACGGTACACAACACACTTGTAAGAATCATAGTTTTATAAGTTATATGGCTTTTTGTTGATTTTCAGCTAATAAATTATTAAGCAAAAACTGAAGACCTCAGTAGATGTAAGACAGATTTTAATAGATAGATCGTTAACATGACCAAAGTCTCCTGCCCTACAAATTTTACTCACAGCAGTTAATGTTGTTATGAAAGACCAGCCAGTAATTATGGATACTGTCATTAGACTCGTGCTGTGTTCATATGATTGATTTTGGCTCTCACAAAACATCTGCAGATATCTTACTCGCGTGACAGACCTTTTTACTGTTTTCTTACATTTTAAAAATATTTTAAAGCATTTTAAAAAATGGCCAAATTCACCTAAAGATGTGATTATGAAAGAATCTATATATTGCCCTACATGTAATTTTCAGCCAGGGCCTTTCTGTGTGGAGTTTGGGTGTCCTTGCTATGTCTGTGTGGGCTCTCTTCAGGGTCTGTGGCTTTTTTCCACAGTCCAGAGACATGCGGTTTGTGGGGTTAGGTTAATTAGTGATTTTATACTGCCCTTAGGTGAGAAAGTGAGCGTGAATGGTTCTCTGGCTCCCTGTGACAGACTGGTGACCTGTCCAGTGTGTACCCTGTCTCTGACCCTTTGGTAGTTCGGTTAAGCTCCACCCCCCCACAACCCTGAATTGGATAAGCGAATGAGAATGGATGGATGGATGGATGGATGGGTGTAATTTTGCATACATTTCTCAATACATTGGAAGAATGCACTCATATCATAGCAATTAGACTAACCACTCTATTTTTATTAACCAGGCCATATTTTGAGTCTAACATGCGGGTGATTCTGCAAGTTTGAATCTTCAGATTCTTCCAAACACACACACTACTATGTAGTGGATAAATGCTTATTTTCAGCTTTTTGTTTTCCTGGTGATTTTTTGTTATTTAATATATTCTTAGATTTTAATATATTACAGGTTGTCTTGTAGTGTTTAGTGTAGTGTAAGTACTGTATCTGTGTCGTTGTACTGTGATAGTAACATTAGCGTGGGAAAAGTATTAGTTGCTCCGACGCCCAACCGTAAACCGCATCAGTGTCAACGCTAAAACATTTATGGACAAATCCACAGATTGATTTGTCATCTGAGATGGAGTGGATTTACCCATCACTGTAAACTTCTCGTCTTTTTCATGTACCAGGTCGCTATGCCATGCAGGCCATGAAGCAGATGGAACCCCAGATGAAACAGGCCCTTCAGAGCTTCCCTAAAACTGTAAGAAGGAACCCGTGTTTGCTGTGATAACTCTGCCAGTTTGATGTGCAGAAAACACAGACACATATTGGTCTTTGCATTCAGTCTGCATTTAGTTTTCTCTTTCCTAACTCGTAACCTCGACTGTACACATTGTTACAGGCATTTGGAGGAGGTTACTATAGAGGTGGATTTGAACCAAAGATGACAAAGAGAGAAGCTGCTCTGGTTTTAGGTGTCAGGTATGTGGATGCTGATCAGCACTCAGCACTGATTCTTGGTCTATCTGTGATGTTACTATACTTCCAGGTCCAGACAGGTTTGGTCTTGTGCTGCACGGCTACCTTGTTGTGTTGTTTCTAGTCTCTCCACTACCACCAATAATTACTCATAACTCACTGTTACATACATTTACTGTTGCACCACTATTCTGTCTTCAGTCCCACAGCCAACAAGAATAAAATCAGAGAAGCTCATAGAAAACTGATGATCCTGAACCATCCAGATAGAGGTAAGAGAAAGCTTAGTGCGTACTCATAGACTGATTATTTTTCTGATAAGTTATCTAGTCTTAGTCTAAACTGATTTTAAAAAAAATACTGCTAAAATACTATGAACAAAGTTTAATATACTCAGAGTATCTTTCCATTATCTGGCTTCACATTTGCCTACAATGGTGATCAACTTTATAAGTCAAGCAGGGACTTCTCAGTGTAGCTGTGAGCAAATTTGGATAAAAATGGTTGCGTTGAAGCATCTGACCAATCAGACACATATATAGTGAAAGCAGAGCAACAGAATTTTTACAAAAATGGGGGGGAGTAAGATGGTACAAAATATGAAGAGGTTAAGCACACAGTAGAGGCTGAAAGCAATCAAGTTAGCAGTGTCAGTGTCTGGAAATGTCAAGCACTCTGCAGTAGTTTAGTGTTAAAATGTAAGAATGCCTGTGTGCTTTAAGGACTTGGGTCAAGACTGGAAAAGACCAAATATATAAAAGAGATAAGTATCACAGCTCTATGATTAAGACACAAAATATGCTGACAGAATAAAAGTGAATGCTCCAATTGTGTTTTAGACAGTTCTAGCTTTATTATTTCAGCTGCAGCCAGTGGTCTGAGAGTAAAAAATAAGCGTAAAAAGTTCATTCAGACATAGTCCTACCAAATGTACAAATATGATAAAAGGTCCACAAAGTCCAGAGAGGTGTTCAGCTTTAGGATTATATATCAAGGCATGTAAAACAATAAAATAGTTTAAAACTTGCTTGCTGTCAACAAAAAAATACAATCAAGGAATAAAGTTCTTCTCAGACTTTAAAAGCTTTCAACCGTCCTGGTATTTGTGCACACAAGGTCTGAGGCATCACTGCAGGAACAACAAACACAGTTCTGTTCTGGAAAACACTGCACTGGCTCGAGAACCTTCATAAAAATCGGTGACCACGTTTCACAATTGCACTTTATTCACAATGAAAAGTTGATCATGCAAAAAAATCAAGCAGCTGGAGACTCACTTATTCAGACTGGCTTTTAACTAGTTTTAGGCTGTATGATGTCATATGTACGCTGTTTTATCTTTTTATCTTCTGTGTTTTATATGCCTGTTATTGTAAATAACTTTGTGGGTTTTGACCTGTGAAACTTGCTGTATAAATAAAGTTTACATAACGTTTAACTTCAGAATGTAGTCCTGAGCTTTTAAGCATGAGTGGTGAGTCTGTTAACAGGTCTTAGGTGTAATGTCAACATCCTACATAATAAAAGAAACTGTTTTGTTGTTCAATGTGAAGTGTGATTATGTGTGTGTGTGTGTGTGTGTTGCAGGTGGATCTCCCTACTTAGCAGCAAAGATAAACGAAGCGAAGGATCTGATGGACGGGCAGGCCAAGAAATAAAAGTGGAGATGCTGATCTTATTCATGCACTGACTGACTTGAAAGTCTGAGTTTTTCTAACTGATTGTTCTAAAAATAAAATCACACTGTACAAGTGAATACCAGAATCCTGTCATTATTACTGCTCAGTTTATATTGACTTTGTGAAATTCTATAAAGAGGTTTCCATTTGACAGAACTTCAAATTATAATTTTTTTTTTTGGGGGGTGTCATGTGTTTTATAAGATTGCACATGAAGAGTGTTTCTTAGTCCAACCTACAGATGTCTCATAAGCAGTTACTAAACTTAATGGAATCATTGAGTATTATGCATTTCATGAGAGAACAAAGGCAGTTTTTGTACTTGTGATTTTTTGTGTGTGGTAAAATGTTAGTTGGTTTGAACACTTTAGCATTAGCAGAAACTTCAAAACGGTTTCTATGCTTACTGAAATTACACTTATGTGATGTTCCAATGTGACGGGTTAATTCACTCAAAAGCAGATTTGTGGCATTTAAATCAACTTAAGCAGGTGAAAAATTTTGCATTTGCATATGGAAATTTTTTGAAGCTTCATTAGCCAGTGAAAAGAAGCCGGTTGTATGCTGAAAAGAAATTCTGTCTGATGGATACTGAAACATGAGTGGTGACCAAATCAACACCTTCTAAGTCTGTGAACTTAGCAACATGAAACTGCCTGTGACTCCACAGAAGCCAAGAGGGTATGATGGCAGGATCCCATCTGTGGTAAAAACACTTCAGTACATTCAATTTTTGAAAAAGACAAACCTTGTTTTATAAACTCGAACTGCACCAGTATACTTTACACATCAATAAACACAGGCTATTGTCACATTTACTATCCAAATCAGAATCTTCACACAATGCAGCGACGCAGCATTCCTGAAAAATGTATGTACAGCTGATGGTCACAAGCAAGACACAAAGATGGCTTTTAGATCTACACGAAAGATCAAGTTTATTTAAGAACCACCTGCATACAAAACATATTGCACATCAACCAACCAGACGATCCTTAAAAAAACAACAAAAAAAAACTTTACTGTAGTTGACCCAACAAAAACACTTGGGATGTCACAACTCTCAGTAGTCCAAATTTGTCCCAAAAGAAAACCTCTAAGCATCGCATGTTAGTGTCAAGAAAACAGAAGAGATTGTTTTTGTTTGTTTTTTTAAATACTGTACATTTTCTTAAAAATAAATAAACCAAATATATCTCCTTCCTTAGTGGAACAGTCATGACCAGTTTCCAGCCAGCCAGTGTGGAAGAACCATGAAAATGACATCGTCACCTGGGCAAGGTTTTCTGGAAACATCTCAACACCGCAGTGGTCGGTTCTTACAGGACTCTGTTTTCCCCAACAGTGGGCAGGTAAAAGTGGACAATACCCTAAAAGAAACTCAAGTGACTTTATTGAATTCCCAGTGAGGGGAAAAATAAATAAATCAGCATCAAGCATTACTCGTGATGTACGTAATGAAACAATGTTTAGGAATGAGATGTTTCCAGGTGACCGAGCACTGATGGTACATATCTGTCCAGCACTAAACGGTAACAAGCCAGTTTTCAGACTCAACTACAATCACGTTTTAAACAGAAGAAAGGTTATGTTTCAGTGCAAAGAAAACAACTCTTCTACGGTTTCTTTTCCAGACACGATGTAAAAGCATTTCTTCTGTGACCCAAGTGGTTGCATATTGGAAAAACAGGAAGCAGCTAATGTGAAATTCTTCAACAGATATATTTATATATATATTTATATATATAAAGGATAACTGGATTCATCCCCACCCTCCCCACAACGAGAACAGACACTCCTGACTTTAAAAAGATGCCCCGAAAATCCTTTTGGGGTGTTTCAGTGGTTGCCTTCACCTCCCGCAGTACCATAAGAGAAGACGAGACGCCGTGTCTGGTTCCACTGTGGCAGATGAAGGCTAACACAGAAACAGGTGAAAGGATTTCAGATGGCGTGCAGAGCCAGGCAACAACATGTTGAATCTACTCTCAAGGCACGACAGCTAATCACGTGTATGTCAAACATACTTGGGGTTTCCAACAAGCCAATCTGCACTGTGCTACTGCCCATGCAGATCAGTTAATTTACATCCTGAAATAAGTTTATGGAAGCATTTTTCTGGATCCACCTAAGAAAAGGCTTTTTTTTTCTTTTTGTTAATGTTTTAAAACCCTGCTGTGATGTTTCTACCAATACAAAAAGGACTGCTGCATTCATACCACAGTATGGATTTGAGTGGAAACCCTGTCTGATTTTATAAACTCCGTGCAGCCTCTCCCAGAGCTCTCAGTGAAGACAGGACTGAAAAGTACAGTTCATGTACACATCTGTAAGTTTATGTGTGTTTGACTATCTTTGGCAAGCTCATACAGGAAGAACTATTGTAAAAAAAAAAAAAAAAAAAAAAGTAAAATGAATAGTTGGATAGAACAGGTGTAAAAAGGGAGGTTCAGGTTCTGACCTCTGAAATTTGCACAGCGGAACAGGTCTCAAATATTTGCAAAATCTAAAATTAAAAAAAGAGAGAGAGAGAGAGAACAGTGCTTTAAATGTTACGGTTCACTTCTGAGGCTGCTCCAGTCATGGAGATTCAATCAAGTGCAGCTCTAGAAGTTCAAATATTTGAAACCATTTTCCTTGCGCTGACTAGGAGAGTCCATTAACAACAGCTTGTGGGTTAGATTCCCCCTTGTAGGAGACTTTAGTGGACTTCTCAGTGGAAGACCTGGAAGCTCTTGCGCCATTGTTGTCGTCGCCATCGGCTGCACCGTTAGAACCATTAGTGGTTGCCACGGCAGAGTTTGGGCTGTGTTCAGCGATGACATCCACCTGACCCTAAACAGAAAGGTGGGACAAACAGTGGGTGGTGGGGAAGAGAGAATGATAAATGAATGGATTCACACTAAATCACCAGTGACTGCCAGGCTTTTAAAGCAGCGAGAAGTGAGGATATTGTAAACTAGGTACTGACCACATCCTTGTTTTTCTGGGAGTCCTTCCCGATCGTCTGTCTGCTCTGAGACTCAGCCCTGGATATGTAGTCAGCCACAGTAACTGCACAAATACAACAACAGAGAAAATAAACCATTAAAGCACATGAAGACTGACTCCTTCATATCAGAGCAAAGGAATGCTGCACAAATCTGTTTCAGATATTCCAAACTTCATCAGGATTTTATCATCTTTAGCCGCAGTTCTTGTAGATTAGTGAAACACACACAGCAGCAGCATTTGCAGTGTGAAGTGAGTTACCTGTGTACACAGTTAAAGAAAAAGTGCCCTTTCTCACAGTCTGAGAATAACTTTTTACTAATTATGCATTTTAGATTCAAGATTACACCAAAATATGTTAGAACAGTTTACAATGACACACCACACAAACAAGACTATTAACTGCTGTTAATGTCAGCATGACAAAGCAAAAGCAAGTTGTGACCAAGTTATTAGTAAAAAAAAGGTTTTCTGCTAAGAAGAGATGCATACTTATATTTCTACGTACCAAACCTTGTTAGAAAATGCTATATTACAGTATTGAACAGCCATATTGAATCATCTAGCAAAAGCCAAGAACACGACTGCTCAGTTTTCCATAGTTTGTGTTTAGCATGTTGTTGGTGGAACACAAACAAACACAAGGTTTTTTTAGTCAAGTCATTCAGAGTGCTCACTGGAGGAGGGCACACTAGGTGATCCAGTTGCCTGGTTACCTGGCTGCCTCTCTTCAGGCAGACGGTTTCTGCGACGTCGGCTACGATTACGACGTTGAGGTTTAGCTTCCTGGTCATCTAAAGGTGTCAGGTCATCACAAACAGAGGGATTGGGGGAGGGGGGCTTACATTGCGATCTACAATTGTGATCTACTTTTGAGCTGCACTGACTCCCTTTATGTTTCAAAATAGAAATGATGCACTGCTGCACAGCCCTGACAGCTCAGAACAGCAGTCGGTATAACCTGAATACACTGTGTGAGACAACAACAACAAATATCTAGTAACGTTCATACCTGTTCCATTTTCACTCATAGAGGCGTTGTCTGACTCGCTCATGCCATCAATCAGAGTGGTGTCCTCGTCTGTTCTGCGTCGCCGAGATCTTCTGCGGCGGTTTGCGGGCAAGTTGGAGTCGCTAGCATCTGTATCAGCTGTCTGATCAGTCTCTGTGTTTACCTCCAAGGCTCCATAGTGATGGTTGTCCTCAGGGTCTCGAGGCCCTGCTGCACATACAGGATCAGATTAATGGGCAAAAACTTTCAAACAGAACTTTAACAGAAGAAAATTATAACTTAGAGTGTCAATATGTCTGTGAAGGTTCTCAATCATCCAGGTCATCTTAGTCTAAGGAACTTGGAAAGAAAAGCTTCTGGCCTTCTTTAAGTTTCCTGGAAGATGTTTCAAGGAAACTTAAAAAAGCTTCAGTTCAGAACTGAAGAAGCTTCTTGGATGAAACGTCTTCAAAGAAACTTAAAGAAGTCCAGACGCTTTTCTTTCCAAGCTCCCTAGGCAAATTAGAGTGTCCCTACTGTCCTTAAATTATCAATTTTACCAGAGCTGTTGCTGTAACTTCCTCTTCCTCCTCGTCCTCTTCCTCTTCCTCGGCCGGGTCCTGGCCTTCTGCGGCCATCTCTCTGTGGCCGTGGGCCTCTCTCCCGCTCCCTGCAAGTCCATCAAAACAAATGAAATTGATCACACGGAACAGCAACCAGCAGTTTAGTCAAAAACTGGTGAGATAATGCAGTATATGGATCATACTAAGTTCACCTGTCATGATCCTCTCCAGCCAGAGACCAGTCACTCAGCTCATCTTTGCGCTCAGAATCTGTCTCAGAGGCGTTGGACTGCTCTGAGGTGTTGCCTGAGTGTGACCAATCACGCATGAGAAGACAAAAAAGAAAAAGAAAAAGAAAGAAAAACCCATAAAAAGGATAGAACAAAGAGGGAGAAAGAAGGAGATAGTTATACACCTTATTATAGGTGCAAACAATCCAAACATTTGACCTCCTGCATGATTTTACTGTATATGTGATTTTTTTGCACATATAGTGTTTGATTTTTAGAGATGCCTACCATATCCAGTGCTGTAGTTGTGGCCCCTGCGCCCACGTCCTCGGCTGTTGTAAGAGCGACTGCCATGCACGGACGTAGAGGAGGCATTGGCATTGTTTTCTGTATTATACCCGCCTCCTCTCTCCCCCCTCTCTCCCCTGTCCCTGTCAACTGGTCGGTGCCCCTGGGTAATCTGACGCAACTGTTCGTCAATCTGCATCCGTTCCAGACGAAGCTGCTCCACCTCCTAGAGCAAAGGAAGACGATAAATAACACAAAAAAGCAGTATGTTCTAAACTAAATAAATAAAAAATGTAAATCTGAGAGCTTTGTTTTAAAACAGCCATCACAGCACACACATGCATAATCACCATACACACATCTACATCACATCCAGTGCGCCTTGTGCTGTTTATTCTTAATTTTGCTAGGCTGCCTCCCTGTGTATAATCCACAATCTGCCTCAGCTCTTCTGCTAGCTGCTCGCCCTCTGCAAGTAGCTCCACCATGTCCTACACACAAACAGTGCAAAACAAAGCACACACGAAGCATCGACGCAGCACAAAACATGCAAACAGCACAGGACACACACATACAGATGGTGCAAAATGGATACACAGCAAAATACAGAGTGCAAAAGAGCAAATTTCACATATCTATGAATCCTGCACTATGTTTTTATAAAAGATTACTTGCTAAAGACTGAATTGGTGGTAAATTAAAATCCAGCTCATCAATATGGAAAGGAGGGCTTTATTGGAACTAAAGCAACGGCCTCCAATATGAAATATTTTGACAATATTGCATATTATTTCTATTTACTGCATACAAAAATATTTTCCATCCTTCTGCACTTAATATTTAAATCAAATTAAGTAAAGGAAATTATAATAACACATCTAAGAACACTATCTGCAAAGCACATACAAAAAGCAATCCTGCTTGAGCAATGTTTATTGTGTGCTGTTTTCATGCTAAAAGCCAGAAGTGTCATTAGTCCTGTGCCAGAGTGGACATTACAAGCAGCTTGAGATAGCTGGGAATTCACATTGCAGCATTTGAAAAAAGTTAGCAAACGCAGACACACGTGCATGCTCACACACAAAGGTGCTCGTACATTTAGGTAGGAGATGTGGTACTCCAACAAGACCTGAACGTTGCCAATGCTCTCCTTAGTGCCGACAAATGTGAATGGGACCATTCCCTGTGTCAACAAAACAAAAAAACACAACACAGATGTTAATATGGGACTGTCCAACTAAATGACACTGTTTTTACGCTCGGACTCCTTTAGACTTTTAAACATCTGTCATAGTGATCAGTGCTTTATCAGTTGGGGGTAAACACATTGCAGTAGCAGGCTTACTTCTTGTCTGGGCTGCTTGGTATCGTTGTCTCCTTCTATCCTGACACGCACCACACCGGACTTGTCCACTATCTCCTGGATGACCTTACCATTTTTACCAATCACTTTGCCTAAAGACAAAGAAAACAGAAAAAGATCAAAAGTTGGGAAGTCGCAGCTTAGGTCAAAAAGATGAGACACTAGTAAAGTGAGGATATATAAGCACAGTATATGAACGTTTTTGTTTAAAAATTAGATTCATGTTGCTGAGAAGTTGAGCAAATAATGTACTGAATGAATGAATTACTTGTTACTAATTACTCATTGCTGGTACTAAATACCAACTTCTTTATACCCTTCTTAAAATAGTTGAATCTACTTACCAACAAGGTTTCTTGGCACCTGGACTGAATCCTCTACAAATTCCAAGAAGCCTCTGGCTTTCTTTACTGCCTCTGCTGTCTAAAGGAAGAAACAGGGTCGCTTACATATATTGCACACTCAGCTAAAACATATACATAGCCCAGTTACCACTGTACAACATGTACAGTATATACACAAAGAGCACGTCTAAATAGTCCCACACTATTTCTCTTATAAATAACATTCTCCATGTGAGACCATAAAAAATAAAAAGACTTAGCAAATCCAATTTTATGTCAGCATTTTCATATTACGTCACACATACCCTGCCATACAGGAATAATTATGGATTCTTTAAATGGTGTTCACTTCTTTGTAGGAATCTCGTCAACTAAAAGCAACAATTTCATAAGAAAGATATGTTATTACTTCTCTTCTTGTTCACCGTTAGAGAAAGCATCTATACTGTTTACCAGTTTAAGTGCACATCTTAAACACCATGTCACCCTCGTCATCACTTCTCTTTCTCACATCCTCGCTGGAGGAGCTAAGACGTGAGTAACAACCATGTCGTTGTATAGAAAAACAAACCCTGCTGATAATTCAATATATACTGAAAGACAATTTAGCCAATTTAAGCTAGATAAAATACTAAATATTTACTGATTTTGATGTGCAAATTACTTTTACTTTGCTTTTATATACAGAGGGTAAAATATGTATTGAACAGGTCACCAATTCTCTAAGTAAATATGTTTCTAAAGGTGCTATTGACATCAAATTGTCACCAGCTGTCATAACAACCTGTGAAAAATGTGAAAAAAAAAGGCATGGAAAGTCGTGACAACAGCTGAAATCTATCAGTAACTAGAAAGCAATCCTCCCACTTAGTGCAAATTAATTATCAGCTGATTCAGTCCCAACTGATGGCCTATAAAAAGCTGTCCCATTACCAAGATGTCTCCCAAGAAACATACAAGATGGGTAAAACCAATGAGCTCTCGCAAGACCTTCACAACCTTGTTGCTGCAAATTTTTCAACATAAAACAACCTCCCTGCAAGATTTCAGACAGCGGAGTGAAAAGAATTATCAGAAGAGCTGTTCAAGAGCCCAGCAACAGAAAGACCTGGAATCAGCAGGTACAATTGTTTTAGTACAATTGTACTCACCATGCAAGACTCCTAACTTTAAAAAGTTAGGCGCACCGGCACAAAAGTTAGGTGCACTCAAATTTTTCAACCACATCGCTTAACACCGCAGTATTACATGTGCACTTTTGGGGGGGGAAATTGAAGTCCATACAGACAATATTCATTTCTAAATGAGTAACTAACGATCTTGTACTTAAAGTGCTTTGGCAATATTTTAGAAAATGTTAAACTTAATCATCATCTCGGCCTCCTCTGACGACCTGTTTGCTGCTGCCTGCTGCTGAAAGGCAGTGGGGAGAGGGGACACTTGGGCAGTGCATTTATTGCAGCATATAATGTGTTTTCTGGATACACTGTGCTTTTTCAGCGTTCAAAGATTGATGGCACCGTGTCAGAGCACTGCCTATGAATTTCAGACGGATCAGTCCTTAACTTAACAAAAAAGTTACCAATAGTTCTTTTCATCTTTTCTTATTACCCACAGCTACATCCACTTCTGTCGGGCCTAGGCTGCTCACTAGGGCTGGGAATCATCACTGATTTCTATAATTCATTCGATTTCGGTTCTCAAAGTCCTGATTCGATTCAATTTAGCCTCAGACAGTCAGAAATATTATAATTCTGATCATTTATCAGTACTGATACATGTGAGACTTCATCAGAATTGTGAACATCACAGCAGATGCCTTTGTGTGAAAGTGACTGAGAATAAAACAGAAAAACATGAAGGAGATTTTCCTGGTCTGGCTTTTTATAGCAGATAACCTTAAAAGTATTCTGCAATATTCTAATTTTGCATAATTTTAAAAAGATTAAATTTCTTCAGTATTGAACAGCAGAAATTAGTCTTTCTTGTCCGAGGTCATTTAAGTAAAAAGAAAAGAAAAGAAAAAGACAGCGGCCGACAGCGCTGTAAACAACGGTAGACTGGTGGGTAATAAGTGAATGAATAATGCAGAAAACAGAGATTTGAGACAGGAAACTGTTCTTGAAGTACACAGAGAGAGCATTTCAAATTGACCATGGCCAATCACAGAGGTCCCGCCCCTGACTATCTCTGATTCGTTTAGTCCACGATAGGGGCATAATACGTGTCTGTTGTTGACCACACGGAGAGTTGCAGAGATTTTTTTTTTGTTTCGTTACTCAAACAGTTAGTCGCACTGGTGCGACCAAAGACTTTTTTTTTAGTCACACCATTGAAAAATTTGGTCGAATTTGCGACCCAATTGGCTGCACTCTAGAGCCCTGAACGGTGATGTTTGTAGGTGGGAACATCGTGGTGCGGGGCTGTTTTTCAGCATACAGCACTGGCACGCTTCATATTATTGAAGTAAGGATGAATGGGGAAAATGTGCCACGCCATTCTTGATACAAATCGGCTGCCGTCCACCAGGATAATGAAGATGAAACGAGGGTGAATGTTTCAGCAAGACAATGATCAAAAACATACAGCCAAGTGAACTCTCAACTGGTTTCAGAGGACGACAAAGCTGCTAGAATGGCCCAGCCAATCACCTGACCTGAATCCTTTTTAAAATTTTTAGAGAAAGAACTAAAACTCAGAGTTCACAGAAGAGCCCTTCAGGATTTAAAGACTATTTATGTGGAAGAATCACATAAATCCCACATTACAACTTCTTTTCCATACAGGAGGCGCCTTGAAGCTCTCGTCACCAACAAAGGCTTTTGTACAAAGTATTAAATGAACTTCAGTAATGGTGTCATTTCTCATTATTACACATAATTTATGGCATCTATGGTTTGATTTCTTTGCATGTATGGATTGGCCGACATCTGGTGAGAATTTTATGTCAATAGCACCTTTAAAAAGTGACTTAGATCATTTGTGACATGTTTAATAGTTATTTTACCCGCTGTACAATCCAGTAACCCCTACTACCCCCTGTACCAACCTACCTCCCCATAAATCCTGAAATTGCCTGACTCCTCATCCAGCTCAATGGCAGTTACACCTGGAACCTTCCGGGCTTGCTGGATGTTGCTGCCATGGCTGCCAATGGCCAGGCCCATTAGATCCAGTCTCACTGTAAACTCCTCCTGGAAGGAAGACACCAAGTGCCTGGAGTTCTACAAAAACACAAGGACATAGTCACAATCAATGAACTCAGTCAGCTCTGCCTGAAGCTTTCATCCTGTACAAAAACTGAACAATAACAAATTTAAGCGTACTGTTAATTTAAACTCAAAAACTAAATGCTCAACCTTACAGAGGTTAAGATTATTGAAGTATCTTTGGTAATATGGTTGTGTCCAAGGATGCTGAGCTCATGGACTGACAATGATCAGAGTAACTGCCAGTGGCTTGCCAATCAAGGCATTTTTTTGTCTTGTTTTTCCATACATTACATTACACTTATCAGATTCATGAGTCATTAACTTTATCAGCTTCACTATATCTTCATTTCAGTATTTCTACATATTACTGACCCTTGTGACACAGATGCAACTTCAAACTCTGTAAGGAACAGCTACACTGATCCATCATCACAAAACTAGAGGACAAAGAAGAAGAGGATTCCTGTCTGTAGATGTGATTTTAAAGTATTTGGCAAGATGCTACTTTGTCTTATTTCCTTAACTTCTTTAGATTGAAAGATTAATATGTATGAGGGGCACATGATGCAGGGCTGAGCGGAGACAGGTGAGCTACTTTAAAAAGAAAATAAAATTAAAAAACAAAACAATCAAAACAGACTGAACAAGTCTGAAATGTTATAACTTTATACAGTTTTTGCTGTTCAGCTAGCATCTGCCTACTTACAGTCACCCAATGATAGGCTAAATCATCCATCACTGTATATCAGGGTGGGGAACTCCAGGCCTCAAGGGCCAGTGTCCTGCAGATTTTAGATATCACCCTGGGTCAGCACACACTGAATTAGATGATTAGTTAATTACCAGGCCTCTGGAGAACTTCAAGGCATGTTGAGAAGGTAATTTAGCCATTTAAATCAGCTGTGTTGGATCAAGGATACATCTAAAACCTGCAGGACACCAGCCCTTGAGGCCTGGAGTTCCCCCACCCCTGCTGTATATGAAGGCCACACTGCTGGAATAGCACACGTTAGTTCTTTTTGAACTGGAAGTAGAAAATAAACTTACCAGTTACTTCTTTCTTTCTTTTTTCTCTTATTTTTAAGTTTCAGCCTACAGCTTGCATTAGGTACACCGCACTATGTTAACCCCACTCTCCCACCTCAATTATTGTATTATATTGTATTATATTATAGTATTATACAACAATCAGTCTCTGGAGATCATTGCCCTATACTAAATGGCACAATAAAAAGCGATAAGCAAAACGACAAGTGCTCAACTAAAAAGTATAATTTGGCTAATGTTTTTTAGCTTACTTTAAGCAGTAGGATTGTATTTTACCATTTACCATAATAAACGGCCTGAACTACCAACTGTGATTTTTCCAAGGCAACTACAGTGCATAGAGCAACCCCAGAACACCTCAGTAACAGGTTTTTTTCTTCCCATCACCCTACCTCAAGGTGTTTTGTGGCTTCCTGGTTGCGTGACATTAGAAGTAGCTTGGTCCTGAGGCTGCGCAGGTGCATGTCACTCAGCAAAGACACACGCTTCACTGTCGTCTCGTTGGTGGACTAAAAACACACACAGAGTAAATAAAAAGACTTATGCAAATATGCGGGGATACTCCTCTGCTCGTGATCACTAAAAGAAATTAACAGCTGAGTCATATATTGCACAAACATGCAGGGCAGGATAAAAGTGTAGCACATCGTGCATTAGCCTTGGTGCTACTGTACATATCCACATGTCACCACAGAATCACAGAAAGCCAGTTACCACAATCACTAGTTGGCTGGTCTCAGGGCAGTATGAGATGTGAGAGGCTCCCACGGCTTTCTTGAAGTCTTTATGAGCATTCTCACTCTGGCACCTGTCCATAAAAAACAAAACCAAAAAACATATTACCTTCCAACCCTTAAACAGTTTTTCTACATCTGAAAAAATGAAAAAACAGCCCATATATAACAGGTACAATAAAGGCTCTACTGCATATACACACTCTCACTGCTAATGAACTAAACAAGCCTGTAAATTTAGTTAGACTCTGTCTGTCTCCAATTTAATTGCTGTAAAGGTGCTGTACATACGCTTCTTGTAGATCCTGAGGAACCGGGACAAAGCACTTGTGAAAGGAGTTCTTGGTGATGGCCTTGTTGGTGTTGACCGGACGCAGACGTTCAAAGGTCACTATTTCGTTGTAAGTCGCATCACAGGCTGCATACTCAATCACATAGAACTGGAAATATGGAAAGATTCAACAAAAAAAAATGAATAAGTAGGGTACTCTTCAAAGTGTAGGCACTTTGAAGAGTACCCTACTTATTCATTTTTTTTAGTCACATGTACAACAAATGTTTTACTCACATCTCCCTTCATCATGCGGACTTTAGCCAACCACCAACCACACGGCTCAAGTTCAGTGGCTCTAGAAAAGATCTGCCAGGAGACGAAAACACAAGCAGGATAAGGCACATATAGAAAGAAGCAGGTGAGGACAAGAAGAAAAGAAAAAAAGAGAGAACTTATATCTGTGTCCTCACCTCCACCTCGTCACCCTCTCCAATCTCCTTCTTGACATCAGCAGGTGGGGGCATCCTGACATCACTGAAGGGCACTTGGCGTTCTGGCTGCCAACTGACAAAAAAAAAAAGACCCCATTTTTTAAATTTTACCTAAAACATGGTGGTTCTGCATCTATGATAAAATATTAAATTTACATGTTTTATGAAAACTGGTCAAATGCAGAAGAAGTAAAGACTCACTTGTTCTCAAAGGCAATGGTGAGAGAGTCATCGTGGATATCTTTGACAAAGCCCTGCAGGAGGGATAGAAACACAGATCAGCGGTTAAATATAGATCCTGCTTTAAAAGAAGAGTTTTTTATGTCTAGCAGAGAAAGGGACATTTTGGGTATGGGAACCCTTTTTTTTTGTGCATGCACACAAAGTATATACGCATTGTTGTTGACAAGATGCACACTCCTGCTGATTGTTTGCCACTGTCTCATCTGTATACAACTGACAGTAACATGCTAAGATATGCACAGCACTACTAGCAAACAATTTTGAAGAAAAGTGCTAGAATGTATACAAGGATGTGCACAATAATGAATTTAAAATACTTAAAAACCCTGCATGAAAAGAAACAAATTGAACATGTTTGTTAAACACTAGGATACAGTGTGACAGCACAAAGAGTAAAACTGAATGTGAACATAATTACGTTTCCCACAAATTTAGATTCAATTTGTTGCAGGAGGTGGGCATGTGCACACAGATAAATGATCTTGAGCTTTTGTGTATAGAAGGCACACACTGGCTTTCTTAAAAGAACTATTACATAATGTGTTTATATTATCTGATTTTTAAATACTTTTCTCCCCTGCAAATAATTTAATAACCAAGTAGCCTAGCCTCCCACAGCTTCACTCCAACTTTCAGGATGTTGGATGTCAATTAGCAGCTGACTGATACTGATGACCGCCACAACACTCAATGAGTAATAGCAGCCAAACTTTCAAAATAAGACCAAGGTATTTATCTATTAGTAAACTGATCGTCGATGGCTGTAATTTTTCATATGGATGAAAAAAATGTAATAACTATACTGTTGTTAAATCTCTGCAGCAGAGATCTTAAAACTGGACTAGTAAAATCTGAAAGCCATAAACAAAGACTTCTTTCAGCTGATTCCTTCAGGGGTTCCCACAGCAGACCATCTGCTTCCATGTCACCCTATCCCTAGCATTCTTCTTTGTCACACCAACAGTCTGCATGTCCTCCATCATTACATCCATAAACCATCTGTGATGTCCTCCTCATTTCTTCCTGCCTGGCAGCTCCATCTTCAACATCCTTTTTCCAGTATGTCCCTCCTCTGCACATGTCCAAACCATCTCAGCCTTGCCTCTCTAACTTTGTCTCCAATATGCTCAACCTGAGCTGTTGCTCTGATGTACTCATTTCTAATCTTGTCCATTCATTACATTTTCTACTGAAAATCTAAACATCTTCACTTCTGCCACCTCCAGCTTGGCTTCCTCTCTTTGAATCAAAGCCAAACTTGCAGGCAGTGAAACCAGCAACTTTCAATACCCTCTTGAAAATCTTCCCTTTCACTTTTGGTGCTATTCTTCTGTCAAATTTCAGTACCAGAAAACAAACAAAAGAACAACAAAAACAAAGGACAGTGGCAGTGAACTGAAGAAAAGTATTTTAGTGAGACACTGACAGCTTCATGAGCTTCTTCAGGTAATTTGGGAGTTAGATCAATTACTGTCAGAGAAATAGAGCTTTGTTGTCACTGTCTTAGTTTATGTTTTAACATTTTTAACACTGCATTTATTAGCATATTATCTGCAGTAAACAATCATACTTTCTTACACTATGTGAGATAGCATGTCTGAAACCTTAATATGTAACCACAACCGATAATAGTCTAGCACTACTATTTAATACTGTGGTATGTTAACACTGCGACAGTGACATCAGCATCACTGATGGTAACAGATAGCGACCAACACAGATAGTTTAGTGTGTAAAATATCTAAATAAATAAATAAATAACAAAATGATAGATTTGATAAGTATGGACTTGTTTTGCAAGAGAAAGTTTTGAACTGCTTTCCAGCATTTGCCAAAAATCTGTTTCATTTGTTGTAAAATTACTTGTTAGCCTATAATCTGTCAAACATATGGCAAATATATCTCTTATGAAAGGTATCAAGTCATTTTGATGCTACAAACAACATTCCTATCACAAGGTAGAAGCTGCAAAATTACTTTTATATATCCTTTATTTATCCAGAAAGTGTTATTGACATTACAAAAGTCTTTTTCAAGAGAGATCTGGCCAAGAGGGCAGTGGAAAATGCAACAAATATATTATCACAGTTCTTTCATACACAGGCACAATAACAGAGAGATGTAAAAACACTGTAAAACTAGTAACTTCTTTACTTAACGTATAACTCCTTCATAAATTCTAATGACTACAGTCTATTTAACAATATAAGTAAAGATATCATTAGTTTTGGCAGTGGATCATTTTTTGGCACCACACCTGTGCTAGTGTTAGACGTGAAAGGTACCCAACCCCACACACCACACTTGACAGTACTGAACCCCAGGTTCAATGCGTTCAGACACTTATTTAAGCCATGTGTCTCGTTTGCGTGAAGGACGGTGTTGATTACATTCAAAGAAAGCACACACACGTATGTTTAAAGAGTTTAAGACACAGCGGTGGCAGGGTAGACAGAATCGCCCAGGAAAAAGGGTTGGGTTAAATAAGGAAAAGCAATGAGCACAGTGTGAAAATGCAGTAGTACAAAAGAAGTCATGGGCTGTGAAGGTGAGACAAGAAAGAAAAACTTGGAAGTCTGGAGAAAAATGAGAAGAGAGAGGAGACATAGGGGGAGAAGAGGCGAGGGTGTTGCTGTGGGCAGCACGTCTAGAAATAGCTTTAAAGTCGATGGTATCAGTGACCCACTCGACATGCCAGCTGGTCGGGATTGACAAGGAACAGCTGGCTCACACATACCGAAAAAATAGCTTCGGCATGATGGAGTATCAAATAATAGACAGCGACAGTCAGTCGTGAAGTCTGTGCAGAGAGACTTCAAAATCTCTCACACCACCAACCACGGTGCCTTCACAACATGACACACTTTAATAAACTACGTGAAGGTATAATGGGCTGGTCCTCCGTGTTTCTGATATCAGCTCAATAGCCAATGATGACACATGCAGATACTACTTACTTCAGCAACATCTTTCGACGTCAACAGCTAGGCAACTATCAAGTTAGCTAACTTTCAGCTCGAGAAAGCTGCACAAGAAGTCAAGTAAAATTAATAACTGCTACCCTGTGTTATGTATTCAAGTTATCCCATGCAAGACTGCGGTTCTTCCAAACTGGCTTTAAAGAAAGGTCCTCAAAAGCGTCAGCTGGCGAGGACATGGGAGTGACGCTAGCTTAGCTTGCTAATTATGGCTAGCACTGCTAGTACAAGCTAATATCGAACTCTCGGGTACGTACAGAGGAAGTCGGATCATGTTGCCACAATCCACGAGACTTAAACTAGAATACTGTACCGTATGAAAAACTTTTATGCTTGAAACTGCATTGATAAGCCGGTATTTACCTTGTAATAAGCCCCGTTGGAGCCACGGACCTCCACCGCCAGTTCTTCCATATTGGAAACGCAAAGGATGTTGGGACGACAGGTGCTCCTTCAAGCGTCAGGAGGACTTGACATCTTAGCACCAGTAAAATGTATAACAACGAAGTACATGTAAAATTTGCACATTCAAAACTGAATTAAAATGAAAATATATCTTGTTATCCTAATGTAGCTTACCTGACAAACCAAAAGTGAAACTACAAAAGATGAATGCCCTTTTATTTATGTTTTGTAGTTTCAGGCCAGTTTTATTGCTAATGTACATTGAGAGCTTGTTGCTATAGTTACTGTTTGCTGTATCTACTCTTGCTGTTATAATGACAATTAGAAGACACCTACTAAATCACTTTCAGTACAAGTTATTCCATTCTTTGCAATAACACAGACAATCTATAGTTAGACTGAGTTAATCAAACCAAACTTACTTAGTCAAGATAGCTGACCCAGTTGCAATACTTTTAGTAAAAAGTAAATCCCCATTTCAGTTTCTTGAGCAGTGTTTCCTTGCAGAACTACGGTGGAAGGATTATAACACAAAAAGTTTGGTCTGATTATGTGATATTTAGGAGAAATTTTTCTCTGAAAATGTAGTGGAGTACCAAACCCCCCCTCACAAACTTAAAGACAGTCAATTTCAGGAGGAATTCAATTAAGGTTCATTTTATTTACATACTGCCAAATCATAGCAAATGTTGCACTTCATCCTGCAAGGTAAAGAGCTTAAAGCATTAGAATGAAAAGCCCAACAATCAAACGTCCCCCTATGAGCAGGCACTGGGTGAAGGTGGAACAGAAAAACACCATCTTAACAGGAAGTACCCGCTTTAAGGAGGGGCAACTATCTGCTGCTACTTCAGCATTACTTTCCTGGACTCTACTGTCAACAGTTCTAAATTTATATGAAATTGTTGAAAAAAAAAAAAAAAAGTCCACTATCAGAATATAAATGTAGGTCTCTTTTATTGGGACACTACGTAGGATACAGCTTGAAATGCTGCTCTAAAAGTAAATATCATCAATAATGAGAGTTGTAGAAAAAGGGTCAAATGGTTAGACTATGATAAAAAATGACATTTGCTGTGCATATCAATGTGGTGCAAGATTCAAACTTAAGAGATACATTCTCCATTTTTTAGTTTTTTAATTTCCAGTGTTTAAACCTTTTTTAAAAATCCAGCTTTACCTGCCTATGAAACTACATCTTCTCAGGTATGAGAAAATGTAGCAATGTACTGAGCAGCAGGGAAAAATTAAACAGTCTGATGAATAGCTCTGAAAAGGCAAACTTGTGGTGCCTTAGAAGAAAAAAAAAGAAGAATACAGGGACCTCACCTCATTTTTGCGAAGAGTTCTGACTGCTCGCCTCTTTTTTTACAGGTGGGGATTTGGTCCAGTGAATCCCTTTTCAATCCCTGCATTGCCATTGTACGTACAAGTCACTTCAAAGTCATACAGAGTGATGACATTTGTCCTACAGTGAAGCATTTATGGTCCTGATGAAAGTTCATTCTTCCAGAATGATGACAGTAGTTACTAAAATGATTGGTGTGCTTGAAAAAAAAAAGCCCCCAAATAGATATTCTAGCCACCAGGCGTACACACAGGTTGGTAATGTTAATTATAATATTACCAAAATATTTTGGAAAACATAACAAATTTCTTTTTTTGCAAACTGTTCTAGAAACCTGTGGTGCAATGCCTTATTGACAGACTTATTTTCAGTGTTTCTGTTATCAGCCAATTGACAAACATTCTGAGGAGTAATGCAGTATTCAATATTCTTTTTCGGATGCTATGGCCTATTTCCTTGAGTTCAAATTAGTAAGTTTGGCTCGTTTGTATAATGATTTATCACAGATAGCCAAGTTCACATTACCTTTTAAGAGATCTTCATTTCTCCTGCACAGAGAAAAGTGTATAGAAGCCATGCAATACAAAACAGCTGACCTCAAAATGTTCAAAATTGTCAAAATATCTCAGGTACTGAGAATACCTTCACATCCAGTGCAGGTGACATTTGCTTCCAGCTAATGGTGCTTGAATCCAATATTACTTTATCCCCGTTTTCACAGGAAAAATACGCCTAATTTGAGTGTATCTTTTAATCATTTATTTAGCTAGTATAATTTTCTAAAAGCTCCCTGGCAGAGTTACTTTGTAGATTTGGTAGAGGAACGTGTAACACATAAGACTCTACACTGAACGTGGCAGACAGGCAAACAGAGAGCAGGTGCTGGCTCATCTTTTACAAACAGCCACTGTGACACCTAGTGGCGATTAGTTATTCTCTTCAGGTCTGCTATCACTGTGCAGCAGATACTGTATTATTTCTGATCAGACCATCAGACTGCACCAGAGATAAACTATTTGTTAAAATCATCCTCAGCAATATAACATCAGTGTGTGCACAGTGTACACTGATATTTGCAAGCTAGTATTTTTATTCATCGATACATGTCAAGTTGGATGGAGAACAGATTCATCTTGTCGTCAGTTTGGAAATGTCACTTGGACATTTGTTTAGTTATTAAAAAAACACCAAAAGGATCACTTGCAACAAATAGGTGGTCATATCTGTTTGTGTAGTTGCAAATAAAGAGGAAAGCCCCAACATCCAAATTCAACTAAAATAACTGGAAAGATTTTTTACTCCCAGATGAATTGAACAGAATGTCATTAAAAATTCACAGAATGATGCGTATGACAATGATCTTTATTTTTAAGAAGAAAGAACTGAAACACATAGAAAGTGAACATTTGTCTTCTTATATCATTGTGTGTAACTAAGTGTGAATTATGTAAAGATATACTGACTGTAGACACAGAAATGTACTCGGAACCATGTAAGTGTTGCTTAACACTTCAACAGGTGCTGACAATGTATATTTTTTAAATCTTAAGGTTAAGTTTAATATTAAAATCACAGTATTTATTTATCAGACAGCAATTATTTCATCATATAATTCACTACACTTTAAATACCAAAGATTTATTTGAAATGGTCTTTTTTCCAAAATGACCTTTCAAAGGGCTCTGTCAACACATGCCTGAAAAACAAAACAAAACAAAAATAATATGATTGAATTAATTATGACATTTATTTGTTCAAAACGTCCACTGCGTCCAAATACAATTCAATAAAGAATAATGTGAAGACGTAAAAAATAAATATACAATATATGGATTTACCCTAAAAGCACAGTGGTACGTATAATGTGTTATGTGGAACATAATAATCACAGGCTGAATTTTAATCAATATACCCCATAAGGATTTATAAAAATCTGTTTTTTTCTTAATTGCAGATTTATGTTTTGTTCTAGTAAGCCTTGATCCAAGGACAAATTCTTTCAGAATAAGACAGTACACTTTGCTATTAGGTGAAATGACTAATGACGTACACTGTTTAGCTTTAAATGCATGTATAAAAAAAATGTAAAACCAGGTGCATGAATCTATATATATATATATATATAATATATATATATTTTGTACATAGCAAAAAATAAAAAGATACATCTTTCAGGATGTGCTGAGGTATCTTTCAACGTGTTCTGCACTGTGATGAGGCAGAGATGAAAACGCCGTGTTCCTGTAGTTTTCGCACTGTGTGTAATTCAGCTCGCGTGCAGCTCTGTGGTGAAAATATTCTGTTTGGTCTGAAGACATTACCACAGACCCTCACAGTCTGCCTGATAGTCTGTCCTCACGTTCTGATTTAAACCAGTTTACCAATTCCATTATGCTAAGCCCAAACACTGGTTGGGAAATGATGAACGATTATGTGAAACACATAATCTCCCTGCTGCACCATCATTGCAATATGACAGCCAAATTTCATTCATCCTATCCAATTTCTTCCTTATTTAAGGAAAGAAAATTACTGGTCCCAGTAATCAGATATGTAGTGAGGCTGTGTGCAGGAGTTAAGCCCACTCCCATTAGGCTTTCTGCCTTCTAGCTCTGGCTGTAGTCAAATACACGAACACACACAGACACACACACACACACACAAAAAGACAGATACACATGTTCCACATGTCTGACCCTCCTCAGTTCTCACATCCCCTTTTCACCCATTTCAAGGACTATTATTTGGCCTTGATATATTCTCTACAACATCATCCGTTAGCGATGCCAGTTTGAAACACAGTGCCCCTTAAGTGGTTTAGAGAGCTGCAGACAGGCAGTTCTCTCTCTCACACACACACACATATGCACGCACACACACACATCTCCTCCTCTCTTTTCTCTCTTCTGAAAGAGGCATGTACAAATGTTCATTTTCCAAACAACATCATCATTTTAGAAATTAGGCTAAATTAGATAAGAATGCAATTTTGTCTCTTTTGCCAGTGATTATCCTTTGACAAAAATCGAATGTATTGACAAGATATTATTGGGGACCAATATTTGCTCCCCTCTGTCTGTTTCTCTTTCTGTATCTGTGCAGCCAAATCACCAGCGAGCTGCCACATTAAACACCGTGTCATTTATTGCTAATAGACTCTGGATATCATAAGCCCTCAGTGAGCGCCAGTGTCACAAACAGAGGGACGAGTGTTGAGCCTATGGGTGTTTGTTCTCCTCCACACATGTCCAATTTCGCTTTCCAATTGGGAATGCATTATAGGTGTAATTGAAAATTAGTAGTACATCTTTTTTTTTTTCTTTTTTTTGAGGGGTAATTTATCAGGCCTCATTGTTCCTGTGTGACACCTCCAGGGCCTGTTTCTAACAAGGAGCCTGGAGCACCGGGAGGCTTTCTGCTTGCCCGGGCCCCGCAGCGCTCTCTGTGCTTTGTCACTAATTGTGGCCTCCTCTCCACTGAATTGTGATTCGGCTAAAAGAGCTTGTTGGCTCGATGCAATGAAGCTGCCGGTGACGCTCTCACCATTATCAAAGATACTCTTGATCTTTTCAAAAGCAGGAAATAGATTTTTTTTTCTCCCCCCCCGTTCAATCACACAGAGGGTTGGAAGAGGAGGGGGGAGAAAAAGTAATTTGCAATGCGTCCATTAGTTCTTCATTAAAGCAAGATTAAATTGCACCTCAAATCACATCTGCCTTTTCTAGAGTAAAGGGTGACAGTTTTAGGGCCAAAACTAATTACTAGTGCCAATGAATGAGAGAGGAAAACAGGGCTGTTTTTACATGAGATAGTGTGGCCTGTCATTATATTCAGACTAATTCCACTCTGCCTGCTCTCTTAATGAGACCAGAACGTCCTCACATCTCTCTCTCTCTCCCCCTCGCTCTCTTTCTCTGTATCTGCGCTCGCTCCAAATGTATAATTTTGATAGCACTTGGAGTTTGCATTAATTAATTTTTCTGCGAGACCTGCTACAAGTGCCAAATCTGTGATGTTCTGAATTATCATTTAGAGAGAAATGGAAGACAGACAGATGCGGACGGAGAGACGGGCACAGAGGAAGACAGTTAACTGAAAACAGCGAGGAAGAATCAAAGCGAGACAAATACTAACTTTATTCATCTGCCACTGACGACATGTCAGGCTCGATCACAGAGCTGATGTTTGGTTTTGTTTTAAAATTCACACTTTGTGGAGGAGAGGGAACCTACATATGAGGAGCAAAATTACAGCCATCTAATGGTTTTGATGATTCACTGTATAGTCAAACTAAGCCCACAGGAATTCTTCCTATGCCTTATTGTAAGATTGCACTTTTTCACTGGTAATTTGTTATAGTTTGATAGCATTATATGAATAGAAATGCATCGTAGCTTCAGTGATGGGCATCGCGTCCAGTTTGACAAATTTACGATTCTGAGATTGTAAAACTGGCTGCAGGGCGAAGCAAGTTTTGCCACTTAAATAATATGAATTACAGAAAGTCCCAGTTAGTGTTGTGCTAGGCATAATCAGCTTCATTAATAGTCTTTTATGAACAGGAAGTTATGCTGAAAGCTTCCTCTGCACTCTTCATTTCTCTTAAACTGATGGAAGGAAAAAAACAAACCAAAAAACCCTCCAAATGTATCCTTTTCCCAACTCCTCAGCACCTTTTTTTCCACTCCGGCTTCCCCCCCCCTCCGCTCGGATCGACAGACGATCCTCTCCGGTGTTGGAGGTTGAGGGTGGTTAGATTAGTCTAAGAGCTGAGAGCAGTCAAGTCTCACAAACAGGATTTAGCATGTTGTCTCATAGTGGCAGCTCTGCCACTGGATCACATGGTACTGATGAGCCCCGGGGCATAACATGCTTATGGCAGATACACTGCGATTTACAGAGACAGGAGAAGTGCAGAGTACACCAACTTAACATGTGTGCATTTGTTAGCGGTGCACAAAGTTGAGATGTTGGCATCTTTAAATGAGTCAACAATGTTGTGAGGCTTTACCCCTGCGCTGTGTATAAATCTCTTAATGCACCTTACAGGCTTTTCAGAGTTGCCAGCTGATTAGCCCTCTCAAGACGATTTTTGCCATCCTTAAATTTTTTTATTTTTTTTTTACATACAGTGCATTTTTTTCCCCCTCGCGAGGTATCAAACCTCCTTTCCTTGCAAAAAAAAATATATGCACTAGCACTAATTTTTTTAAGCAGAGGAATCACCCCACTGGTTTCTGCTGAAGCGAGATTTGGCTGCAGAGACCGCGCTGGTTCCAGAAATTCAAACCTCATACCATTCCAGGCTGGGCTTATCCTAAGCTTGTTAGTATGTGTGATGCCGGGACCGATAGGGACCTCTACATTACCATAACGCTGCTGAATTAACTATGATCTTCCACTGCACCGGGAGGAAAACTGGCCCACAGAACTTTTGCAATATGCTGTGCAGGATATTATGATAACATGCAATAATAAATGTTTATAATCTACTTAGTGGAAGACCAGGGTTCAAATATGTTCCTATATTAAGCTTATTAATGCTCCCCACAGATTTTCTGTTCCACTGTCAGAATGGCTGAGTGAAATATGCACAGTTAACCAGAAATGGGAAAATAAAAGGTCCCCCTGAGTGGTGATTAATCAAAGTGGCGATTGTGCGGTGATTTGTCACACAGCCGAGAGAAATGCCATAGTTAAAATTAGGGATGCAACGATACCAATTTTTTCAAACCGATCCGATACCGATACTTAGATCTGAGTACTTGCCGATACCGAGTACAAAATCCGATACTTCTACCACACACAAGTTAAACTTAACCAGTAGTAAAGAAACGACCCCAGACAACTCTTTAACACAAACGAAACGTTTACTGAACGTAAGGGCAGAGACAAATACTGTACAACACATCCCTTTTTTAAACTCAAATGATATTCCAATTCCTTAACCAAATGAAATACACTGTATAAATGAAATAATTCCCTTTCAAATTATATTAAACAACCCAACTTATGTTATCACCTTTTGGTAAGTGACTCACTAATATACACTCCAAAACACGTTATATAACTCCACTAAACATACAATATTCACACATGGGCCCCACACACACTCACATTCACACTTATTGCAGGCCTGTTTGCTGCTCACGCTGGACGATGGAGAAAAATCCTCTTCTCCCCAGTAAGAGCACAAAAGTCTGACTTACAGTTCCGTTGCTCGGTAGGTCGCCGTTCACCAGTCCCACACTAAATCCACTCCCTGCGGACCCGATGCTGTCTCTGCTACAGCGCGTTAGCCCGTCACTGTCCAGCTCTCCGACAGTCCATAGCGGCTGCCGCCGTGGCGCAGCCAAGCAGTCCGGGCTAGCCTTTAGCCTCGACGGTCTTAGCTGGAAACACAGATTTCCACGGTGGTGCTACCGTTGAAACAAAAAGTCACTTCACCCACACTCTGTTGCGAAGCTCCCACACGGTTAGCTTTCTAGTCACACACTCTTTTGTGCAAGTTAACCTCAGTAAAACTAGCGGAGTCTCTCACTTTGGCTCAGCTAACCTCGTGCATCTCTCCATGCCGTTCTCTTCTCCTCCTCCATTGCAACAGATACACAGGTCCCGTTATATGCTACCTTCACGGGCCTCCAGAAAATTAGAACTCTGAACAATATTTTAACTCCCTTCAGAGTTACATACCATACAATAATACTTTATGATTAACATAACAGTTTGATTGCTCTAATTAATTACCTGTATTTACCTTGTGACATATTACAGGGCAAATTAAATTCAGGGTACAGTTACATCACATAACTGTGAACACCTTATGTTACCGTGGCGTTCAAGTCCATGGGAATTATGAGTATCTACTCCCAAATTCCCATCCGGGCTACATTAGTATCGGTTCATGGTATCGGTTAACTTTTACGAGTACGAGTACGCGCGCATTTTACAGTATCGGCCCCGATACCCGATACCAGTATCGGTATCGGTGCATCCCTAGTTAAAATATAACTTATGGTGCTACATTCGCAAACATTAGGTGTATCGCAAGGATTGTCTCTGAGAATTTAGGGCCTTGTGGGAGCTAATATTCTCAATTGTTTTGGATGTTTATTTGGAGAAATGAAAAATTGCTAAAAAGTTGATGTATATTTGCTAGGCAGGTTATACCTGCCGGTTCCTACTCAGCTTTGAACCCATGTGGTCAGATGATGTCCTATTCTCAGATGTCGTATGTAATCTAAAATAGAAAGCTATGGCGAATCAGGAAATAGTTCATGGTTAATGACTCTTGTTCAGAATTGATTTAGAAGTGACGTCCAGCTTAGGCCAGGCTAGCTTCTTCCCTTTCATTTCTACTTTTTGGGCTAGCTACGCTTAGATAAGTTCACATTTCAGGTTGGCATCAACTTTCCCATCCAGTTCCCAGTAAGAAAGCAAATAAACACTTAGCATAATGTCTAATTAAAAGTTCTAGGATTAGCGACGTAGCCATAGCTGCTTTAACAAGACTCTTTACCTCACAAATTAATAATCAATCCCTGCGGCAGCTCATAGCCCTCCCCTGACCCTGCTCCTTTAATCTGCTGGTGAATGTTTCTGCAGAAAATACCATAAGGCCCGTACACGTTTGAGACGCATTAGTCGATACACTCCTAAAGTATCCTTATTATACTGCTCGTCTTATTTTGATAAACAGTAATTTGATGTCATGGAGGACAGTAAGGATTGAATGGGACTTGTCTGTCTATCTGCCTCTCTGCCATTCACACCACTTCTCTCATGGGTTAAGACTCCCCTCTCTCCCTCTCGCTCCCTTTCTCTGTGTTGACACATATACATATCACACACCGGGATTAGTATGACGGTGACTGTAACAAACCTCTCTTTTGAAAAAAAAAAAAGAAAGAAAGAAAGAAAAAAGGGGGAGAAAGCGCCCTATTCTATAGTGGAGGTGCCCAGCCAGAAAATAGCATACTTAGACAACAATGGCGTGGTAAGTACCTTAGCAAGGATCAGCGCTGGCAGAGTGAAACACATTACAAAACAATGGCTGACTGCCTGCCTGCTTGGCTGCTTGGCTGGCTGTCAGGAGGAGCCGTGGAAGCTGCCATGAGCTGCCATGCTGTTATTTGTCAGGGGGGGAAAAGAGAAAAGGCGACAGAGACACACATCATCATCTCGCTCCTCATCGCCGTAAACACTGGTGTGAATGACTGGTCACAGAGAGTATAATCCCGCCTGCAGACGCGTCTCCCATGATCCCCCTCGGCAAAGTGGGCGCGTGATGTTGTTCCTCTACATGACAACAGCACAGGATGCTGAGGTGACAGGAAGGGTGATTGAAGAGGGATCAGTTTAAAATGCGCTTTGATCTGAAGTTTCATGTTTGTTTTTTCATTTTTTACATTTTGATTTGATTGATTTACAAAGTGTTTGGGGGAACATGAAACTGAAACATGAAGTTTGATGCTTAAAAATACAAAATTAAAGAATAATTTGATCATCAATTCTCTGTTTCCTGCATCATGAATGTTTGGTAAGCTTAATGATTGGGCAGAATCTGTCAATCTGAACATGTTGACTCATTGACAAAGCCCTCATTGCATCTGAAGGGTAGCACGTTAAATTTAGATAAACTAGAAATAGCTCTAGATGTGGTGCAAAAAAACCAAAAAAACCAAAGAAAAAAAAGATCAATAATGCAAACAGATGAAGAAAGACCAATCCTAATTTTAAATAAATGACAAATAATCCTGCTGCTGAATTATGCTTAAAGCACTCTGAGAATATCCAGCAATTATTAAGCTTCATATCATGCGTTCAAAATTACACATTTACATTCCAATATTTTGATAGGATCTAAATCAGGAAGTCAAATATATTCCAGTTTTATTATTGGCTCAATAATGACTTGAGATTGTTTAATGCCAGTTAAAAGTGGAAAGGGGGCTTCTGTTTAAAAAAAAAGAAGGCAGGGGGGAGGAGCGTTACTAATGATATAAGAGTGAATGTTGGAGCATCTCCTGGAAATCTGGCAGAAATCCTAATGTCGCTCCTGTCCCTCTTTTAATGCAAACCAAATGAGCCTGCACTGTAATAAGAAGCTTCCCAGAATTAGTTTCCGTTTGCAGAAAATTGCAAGAAAAAAAAGCTCCCTAGTACCTTTATCTATGAATTTCACTCCAGCATAAGCAAAAAAAAAAGAAAAAAAAAGGAGGGGGGCAGACCCTCCTCTGACATTATTTGGATGACGTGCCATCAGTGGAAGCAGCAAGAAATAACATTGTGCAAATTCTATGCATGTTAATGATAAATAGGAATCCACCTGCTCACAGATAAAATGAGTTTAATTTCCCCCCCTCCTCCCCTCCACTCGTGCCCATGTGCCTGCCTGGCCTCTTAGAAATTACTTATGCACAGCTATTATTAAAATAGGGCCAGAGCAAATGAGAAAGAAGCGCTATCTCTGGAGAGTCTGGCTGGGTTTTAGACTGCCGCTGCTGGTAGCTGCTGCCGCCAGGACTCCCTGCTTCACACAGTCAGCGATTCTTCCACACGCACACACATGTGCAAACACAGGAGCCCGAGCAGATGCACCTCACCTCCTCTCAGCTCTTGTGGCAAGCTCTGACCCTGTATTTACTAAATTAACCCAAATCCCCATTTTTATTTTTTTGAGTCGGGAGTTTTTCAGTGTAATGGAATTTTGCAAGCTTTGTGAGAACATCTATTTTCACAAGTGTCTGTCTGCGTGCATGCTAATATGCACTTGTAAACCGACGGGAGAGTTTGTGTGTGTGTGTGTTAGAGCGTACATTTGTACTCTTGGGCTTGCACGCCTGTTTTTGTATCCGAATGTAATTTTGTTGTTGGAAGGAAATTTCCTTTGGGTGCACAATGTGCTCGTCTCTGCATCTTCAGAGTAACTGAGGCTATAACAATAGAATGCTGAAGACTTAGAAAATATCAGCCATAAGTGGTGACTCAAATATTTATGTATGCATGGAGGAATACAGACGGAAAGATGACAATTGGGAAAGGCAAGAGGGAACAGAAGCAAAGTGTAAGAAAAATCTTCTATTAAAAAAGGAAAAAAGAGGTCATGGCGGAAGTATTTTTGTTCAAAGGTTGCTGTATGCTCTCTGTCACCTCTGCTCCATTAGCAAATCAACAGATTCCTCTCATCTCTCACTTTGGCCTTGAACACTTCCAGAACATTCATCCTTTTCATCCAGATGAGTTGAAGGATGTTCTGATGACTGGCTGCACAGCCTCTCTCTACACTGAACCCTTTGCCTTCTTTGTGGCTGTGATTCAATAATGAGCTAGAGGGTGAAAAAAGAAAAGAAAAACAACACACAAACTCATTAGATGAAAAAAAATCCAAATTGGAAGTGAACTGAACATTTGAAGGTTGCATCCTAACACTGTTTGACACCAGAGCTGCCAAAACTGGATAACAAGAAGAATGTAATAAGCTTTGTGCATTTTATATTTTAAAAAAAAAGAAGTTTGTACTGTATGTACAGAGCAAAAATAGTTTAACATTAATATCTCTGCCAAACTGTTTAGGAGGAAAAAAAATAAACAATGTGCCATTAGGGACAACTTGAAAGATACACAGAATAATGATGCGCTAACATGTTTGCATTTTGTCTTGAGGCTTCCTGCTGTGTGTATGCGCTTTCTAATGACTGCTCGCTGTGAGGGAAAACAGCCCCTTGGGGACGTTAAGACTCTAATAAATGAGGTTCACTCTCCACTTCATGCACTCTCAGGGCAGCAATTATGTCAAAACAGTGTTTATGGTTGTAACAGTAAAGAATTTTTCTGCCCTCTGTAGACGGGCCCTTTGGTTCTTGACAGGATTTCTGAAGTTGAAATTACTGTGTGGTTCTGTCACTTTATAATGCGCTAACCTATAGTTTGCAAATGCTATGGTTATTATTGTCAGTGTGAGCACAGAAAGTAAAAGCCTGAATGCACGTGATTGTGTTGACACACTTGAGCATGTGATGTCTGCAACACGTTATTTAAGAATATAAATAATGTTCTTATAATGTAATTATCGTGTGCAGTGTTGTGCTAAGGGCTGTATTTTGCTCTACAGCAAGCAAAAGCATCACAGCTGGATCAAATTTGTGGAAAGTCTTTCTTTTGACCGCAAACACTAAATATATGTTTTTAAGGAGGGCGAGGGTGGAGAGAGTAGTAGGATGGGGGAAGGTGAAGGGTCACACCACCTCTTGGAAATAATATTAAAGGGTTTAAAAATTCAAATTTGGGATGTACACCAAGATTTTTCCCCATCTTACATCGCACTAAAGTGCTGACAGCTAGATTAAGCTGCTTTTTCTACAGCTGTAATCTACTGTAAAAAACAAAATGTT
The DNA here is from genome assembly GCF_013358895.1 of Oreochromis aureus. Taxonomy (NCBI): domain Eukaryota; kingdom Metazoa; phylum Chordata; class Actinopteri; order Cichliformes; family Cichlidae; genus Oreochromis; species Oreochromis aureus. The sequence goes on along the minus strand of NC_052958.1, from coordinate 30,896,208 downwards.
GCAGTGCTGTAAAGAATACACTACACAATATTATTCTTAGCTCTTGGTTATACTGTTATCTCCAAGATATAACTGCATGTCCTTGCTCCTGCTCGCTTTCTTGACTTTCCTCTATTCTTTGAATGGCACTTTTAAAACATATTCGCAATTTTTTATAAATTTCCCTACAGATGAACAGCAGCTCTGTGCCTTATAAATACATGGATCACAATGGCTAGCTAAAACCCTAACACAGTTCTGGATTACACAAACGCTGAGAGATATAAAAACAACTTTGCAGTCACAATAATTACGGTTAAACACCATAAAAACACAAGTGTCTTCTTGTTAATATAACGTGTTCAAGTGCATTAATGCAAAAACGGCACAAACTGTGCAAAAATTTCCTGCAAGTTGACAAAATATAACCAAGTGTTCGCTTAGTATGGCAACACTGTACGGCACATTCTTTTCTTAATCATGTTTTAGTTCCTTGAGATGTTTAACTCTATGTGAAAAAAAGTTGATTTGAAATTTATATTAATTGAATGTATTACATACACTACAGGTGAAAAACAATAAGAATGATAAATAGCAAAGAAGCTGGATTCAAGTGGACAAAAAAGGCACAAAAACAAATAAACAAACAAACAATCAAACATATGTATATTAAAGTCTGTAATGGGCCAATGTGTGGCCACTATTTGTCTTGTCGTCTGGTTATGATGTGTATGTACAAATAATGTAATATGTTCTATATGAAAAGTCATATGGGGAACTTCATTGGATTGTCACACGATTCAAGAAGTGAACTTTAAACTCTTTTATACTTAAAAATAATATAATAACAATTTAGCCAAGCAGAACATACGTCTGTTTTTGCACCAATACGATCAAAAATAAAGAGGTTTATGCTTTTTCTTCATATTTTTTAAAGATAACTTAAGAGTTTTGTATCTTAATAGTTATTTTGTAATACCTTGGTTACACTTTAACAGACCTGGACTTGATGAAATACTCTTTAACCTCTTCCCTACAAGAGTTTCCATTTAAATTGCATATATTTCCATATGTAAATGAAAGACAATATGGTTGGTTTGCTTACTTTGTATTTTTATGCATATCTGTGAAGCACTTTGAATCATAAAGTCATATATTATGTGCCTCTGAAAGACATTTTGTTTGATTTTAGATCACTGATTACTTAAAAAGGGATTACATTTATCATGTCCGCTGGCTATTTTGTCTTAGGCAGCAATAACTCAAGAGCTAGACAGTCCCAACTTGATGTATTTCACATAATGTTTTCGGAGAATCCCAAGTAAAGGACTGCCCCCTTTCACTACTTCTTTGATAGTAAAACACATCTTTTCTCCAAGATTCCACGAGATATTGTCACTAACAGGAGAAACAAGTCCTCATCATCAGTCACATTCAAACACTCTTCCGTCACTGGGGAGCCGTGAGAAAGATTTTCAGTGGTGGTCTTTGATTTCCATGCAGTCCTCTAACGACCCTTATTTGTATTTTCTTTAAGGACCCTCCATGTTAGGAGGCTGCAGGGCACTGGTGTACTCTGCCACTGTGGCTCCTGTAAAAGTTAAAACTGCAGATAAATACAGTGCTTGGAGGACATTAGAAGTGTCGTACAAGGGTCCACTTTCCTTGATTAGCTGATAGCCCAAACCCCCTAAAGACCAGCGTTGAATGGCCCCAGAAATTATTTTACAAATGTGTCTTCCAGCAGAAGAAGTTTGAGTCCCTGTGGAGTATTGTGACAGCACTGAGACGAGGGCCAGTGACAGCAGCGGGGTGAGAGTGTGATTGAATGGCAGCGGAGGACTATACATCTTTAAATTCCTCATTATCCACTAACACACAGGCACCACGTCTGCTCCTATTCCATTACTTACTCCTCTGTATTGTCATGCTCCGAGAATTCAATGTAGTACCTTTTATTGTAGAAAATGAAAAATGTCATTTTCCTCTTCTCCCTCTCTCTGTCTCCCCCTCTCCTAACACTAATTTAAAATGTCTCATCTCCCTCCGCGTGTTCAACAGTCTGATTGCCTCAGTGCTGAAGAAAGAGGCCTAAGAGGAGGAATCCCCTCTTTGTGAAAAGGAGTCCAGGTGGGAGCAGAGCAGGAGGAAGAGGAGGAGGAGAACGGGGAGTGGGATGATTCATGAAGGAGAGAAATCTGCAGCTTCATCAGAGTCGGTCAAGCAGGACAGCTGCTGCCGTTGACCTCACGAACTAGTGAGAGACCCGCACCTTCAAGGACTAAAGGTCTTCTTTTTCTTTTCCCTCTAGCAGCCTTCCTCCCTTTCCCCCTCCCTCTGCTATTCTTTTTCTTTCACACTTTTTCTCTTATTGCAACACTGCAGGCTCAGGACATGACCTGGAGAAACAAAGTCCTTCAGGTCTGCAAAAGGAAAGAAGAAAAAGTACAGTGATGTGGTGTCTCTGGGCCTGAAACACAGCAGACCACCATGTGTTTGTCTCACAGAATCAGCTGTGAATCTGTTCCCTTTACTGATGGCTGACGGACGATGGAGTTGGATGGATGGAAAGTACATTTCCCAAACAGAGCACCAGATAATACATTATTGAGACATTTTATTGCTAAATGCCTGAACTGAACCATTCTGTGGCTTCACAAAGACCAAATTTTCACTCTTTTTTAGCCTTAGATAACAATAAAATAAAAGTTTTCTTTTAAAAAGAAATCTATGTATTTACCTATTTAATGCGAGTGTTCTTAAAAATGGGTCACAATTCATAAAAATCAAATTAAGTAGAGAGGAACAATTCAAATAAATAGAAAACTTCAACTGAAATATGTCTTAAAGACTTGGATATTTTGTGGTATTCATGAATGTCAGTCAAAACATGTATGTTTGGTCATTTTTTTAAACAAGTGAAACATTGTTTATAAAGTGCAAATGTCTGTTTCAGGTTTGCTCACATCAAGAGACAAAAATCACATTTGTCCTACTTGAAATGCCATTCTTGACTCAAACAAAGCCAGGCATTTCCAGCGGTATGGATGGAGAGCACAGCGGCCTGCTGTGCTCTGCTCACTTTCCAAAAATTCGACCTCTGGTGTGGACAAACACGGTGTTCCACTGCCCTCCAGTGGAAACATGCAGAACTGCAGTTAAACAGTTTAATCTTTAAAGTATGAATAAAGAACTTTTTTTTCTATTCAAAATGTAAATCTAATGACTAACCATAAAGACGATATCCCCGTACTCTTAATGACTTCTGACACCTTAGTATATACCATTAATGACATAATCAGACCATTAAAATAGTTTCTGGGCTTATCCGAGGGTAGCTGCGGAGGCAGAGACCACCCTCACTAACTTCTGATGCACACACAGTCTTTACTCCAAGTAGGCTTTAAGAGGTAAATAGTAAAAAAAAAAAAACATGTCCTCTTTTAAAAGATAGTGACGTTCCAGGAGGAATCGGTGGGTTGGTGCCTTCTTTAAGTATTTTTATTAAAAACTGAGATTATAATTGAAAGTAATCTCATGTGCATTTTGACTGGTGGATAATTTGCCATCTTAGGATGCATTAACCAGCTAGGAATTGTAGAAAAATTATTTAAAGACATGCAATATGTTATTTACTTATGTTAAAAATAAATAAATAGAATAAATAAATAGAATGTGACCCTACTTTTCTCATTTTTTATCTGGTAGTAAAGACATTTTAACTATATTTTACCGTCTTTTTTACTCTTTTCCCTTGATGCTGTAAAAAGCAGAGGAAAGACATGTACATAGTGTGTCTTCATTAAAGATAAACAAGGTTTTCTCTTCCCCTCTGCTCGTGTTAAATATTCATGTTATTAAGTGAAGGTGTGCAAGATGAAGGAAAAGATCGCGGGGATTCATTGGCCAAAAAATAAATAAATAAAATAATCTAAATGTTTTTGCTGTTCTGAAAAGACATCTGCTCTCCCTCATTCAGTGTTATATTTGAAAGTGAAGAGCATAATCTGCCTGAGAATCCATTTATCACAATTTTTTAGGATGGAATAATCCATGTGTTCATTGAGGCGTCTTGGCGGGGACCAAAAACTCCTCTCCAGTGGCTCTTTACGGGACTAATGACCCACCGAGTGAGCACTTAGCGAGATCTCCTGTATTCAGTATTTATAATATTAAGATGTCAGGCATCTGAGGGGAGGAAGGACAGGATCAGGAGTGTGTGGTGAACAGCATTAGATGAAGAGGCTTCTTTTCTGCCTGTATATTAGTGGCTAATCTGCCCTAACAAGATAGACTGGGGCGTACAGCATTCTCCACTGCATCACTGATGACGGGACCAGTAATGATGGAGGAGGGAAGCAGGAGGCTGGCAGCTAAGCCCGAAGTAAGCTACTTTGGCACGGGGTGACGCACGACTGGTCCCACAGCCACCAAAGAGTGTGCGTTTGTGTCCAGTTATTAAATCAAATATGTGACACCAAGTAGCTTAAAGCACCAATAAGCCACAAGGCCACTTTGGCTTTAATTTGTTCAATGATGAAATCACATGTGAGTTACATGGCATGACTTTTGGGGAAGTGTTGCCTCAATTTAAAGATTGTATGACAAAACAACAGAAGAAGAAATAATGTGTTAACTAAAAAACAATAAATAAATAACTAGAACACATCAGATGTTTTAGTACATGTCAGTCTACTGATGCACTCGATGACCAGAGGAAAATTATGGAGCCAAAACCAGTTAAAATGTGTTGCTTTACTGTTAATGCTTGATGAAAACTGTAAAATATTACATGGGACATCTTACTGTTTTAAAAGCTATAAGTTAAAGTGTTTTAATATTTGAGATCTTGCATGCCTTTATCATGCTTTCAGTGGTATTCTAGCTTGGTATTAACTTTGCCCAAATCATTAAAAATGTGATTCCACAAAAATCTCCACTCAAGGCCCATTTAATTACTTATTAGGAAGCTTTCCAAGCTTTTCCCTGACTTTGATCACTGTGGTTTAACGCATAAACTTTAAATGCCGATGAATACAATGTGTTATGACCATGAGGAAGGTCTTTGATATTACTAAGATTATAAGAATACAGTCACAGTTTGTACTCTTGGATTTTGGGTGAACCAACCCTCTAAATCGGCTTCTTGTGATGTTGCCATGTGTTCCCAACCTTTGGATTTATCCTGATTCTTTTGAATGAAGTTGAGGTTTCACGAATGTCGATGGAAAGCTACACAGGCCTGCAGTACTGACACTTTCCCAGAACTTCAAACAGGCCCATATACAGTAGCCTCCATGCATGTAGAGGATCAATACGTTGGTGGAAAATGAATCCTCTTCCACACATATTATTGAGCCAGGAGAGGTTAGCAATGTGTCTGCAAATACAGTGGTATTTCTCTCTGTGGAAGAGAGTAGTGCAACTCACTTGAAAGAACCCCACAGCTGAATATTTTCACCAAGTTTAAAGGTTTTCTGCACCGCTGCATTTACATCATGTAAATAGGCAGAGAAAGCAAAGCAATAGTAATGTATGTATACACGTACCCGTTCAATAAAGCGGATTCAGATTTTAATAAGCTCTTTGATACTCTCAATATATCGACTGTTCTAACATTAAAGTGATATGGATACCATTGACTGTGTGATTATAAAGTGACTTTTTTAATTTATCCCCAAGCACAAAGCCTCCCCAAGTCTGATTTGACCTTGATTTAAAATCGTTGTATCAAAATGATGAGTTCTCAATGTTTTGGGAGTCCTGTGGAAGACAAAGCCCAGTGGAATCTTTTTAAAGCCCGACTTTTGTTCTGTTTGGCATAGTTTACTTTGGCTCTACGAAGGACGGCCTAGCTGCTTATTGAGAGCACAGACACAAACTGTGATTTCTTATCCCTGTGAGGATAAGACCTTCAGGATGGAATGACCACTTTCAAGGTTTCATCTAACAGTGTGTTCACCTTGAGATCAGGTGATGCTTATTCATTTACAGTGCTGTGAAAAAGTATTTGCCCCCTTCAGAATTTCTTACTTTTTTTGGCTTATTTTTCACACTTGTTGATCTGATGTTTCAGATCACAAAAGTTAAATATAAGACAAAGACATCCTGAGCAAAAACAATTTTTTTTTCCAAATCTATTTGACCCTATATGAAAGATTAATTCCTCCATGACCTAATAACTGGCTGTGCTACCACTGGCAGGGAGAACTGCAATCAAATGTTTGTGATAACTGGAAATGAGTCATTCACATCACCATGAAGGCCCAAGGTTTCTTTAAGAATTGTTTTAATTCAGTGACACTGGAGGTTTTTCCCGGCATGAATGGGCTGTTTAATGTCACGCCAAAGCATATCAACCACACTAAACTTGGACTAAGCCAAAACATTCTTATTTTTTAAAATTGTTGGACTTGCTGTTGTGTTTCAGATCATTATCCAGCTGCTTAACCGAAGTAAGCCTGAGGCCCAGGGCACATACTCACGGATGGAGATTCTCCTTCAGGATTTTCTGGTAGAGAGCAGAATTGCAGCAAGTCATCCAGACCCTGAAGAAGCAAAGCAACCCCAGACCATCACACTACCACCAACATATTTTTCGTGCCAGCTGTAACGGGACTCAGACCTTCCAAAAGGTTCAGCTTTTGTCTCGTCAGTCCACAGAATGTTTTCCTATAGGTCTTGATGTCTTCTGGCAAATGTGAGATCAACCTTTGTGTTCTGTTTGGGCAGCAGTGATTTTTGTCTTTGACTTTTGTCCAGCCTCTTTTTATAGTTTAATCATGAACTCTGACCTTAATTGAGGCAAGTGATGTCTGCATCTCTTTAGATGTTATTCTGGGTAGGCTGGCCACTCCTGGAAAAATTCACTACCATTCACCACTTGAGTCCCAAAGTCTTAGCAATGGTCTGTAATCCTTTAAATGTCAGTGACTTTGATTCTTAAATGTTCTTGAATGCCTTTAGATAGTGGTGTGATGTGTTGCTTTATCTGAGATTTTTTTAAGCCTATGTCAGAGGTTCTATTTAAGTGATTTCTTAATTCAATGGGCCTGGGTCATCTTTGTCCAATACTAAAATTTGTTTGGTGATCTGAAACATTTCAGTGCAACAAATGTAGAAGGAAAAAAAGAAAAGAAAGAAACCATGAAGGGGCCAAATACGTTTTCACAACACTGCCTCTCCTAATTGATTATATCTGCACCCGGTCTCATTTCTTTAACACAGTGCTCATCACTGTAGATAAAATGCAGACATGTATTGGACGACAACTAAAAGAAAATAAGGACTTCAACAACTTACAGGTTTGATATTTGAAATGCTTTACTGACTGAACTGACTTTGTTTTATTACAGGAGAAAATTAGTCAGAATACAGCTAGAACTTCTGTGCTAAGTACAGTCTTAAGGATTGTTTGGACAGAGGTTTAACAAGCCACAAAAGGAACGTACAACATGGCACACAGCAGTAAACATAAGGCAGTCAACTTCTTTGACAGCAAAAAGAGCCAACTTAATGTCACAGAACAGATGATAAAGCTTACAGAGCAAAGTTATGCAACAGCTTGTCAAAATGTTCACTATTCTCTAAAGGGGATTGCTTACAAAGATAATGTAATAATATGGACTGAATCTGATATTCTCATGCTTAGATATGACATGTACTGTTTTCCAGTTTAAAAATATGAATTTACTGTAGCATTATTTTAAAGTGTAAAACCTGTTTGAACCCATTAAGGTGAACATTTCAGGACATTTTGACAAACAGTTACTCGGGAATTATTACAGGACTCAAGTCTGACATAGAGAATAACAACCTTTCAAAGTAAAACGGCTCATTTTCTGCAATAAGAGAAACTTTGAAAAAAAAAAATAGCTGGTGACATTCAATCAGCAACAGATTTGGCCATAGATCAGGAGTATTGATGCCAAGTCCAGAGAGTAATTTCATGGTACAAATGTTACTTTCACCTCTTTTCCAAACACCTGTATGGATATCATACCCTGTTGTTATTTTTTTGGTTTGACTCCTTTTTCCTTCTCAAACTGAGCAATCTGGTTAAAAATATCCAACAGGTTCGCAGGGAGGTCCTTTTTGGCTCCCATGCTGCACTGTTCATTTTGATTTCCAGCACTTCCTTTCTTACTGTGTCCTTGATCTGGCATGGTACCTTCTTCCTTTCGACTTTCCTTCTCTTTTTTCACCTGATCTGCTCCACGAACTTCCAGCCTCCCTCTATTCTCATACCTATCACCTTCAAAGAAGTTCCTCGATGATGAGTCATTCCTATTCTCTGGGTGTTTTGAAGCGGAATTTCCTGAATGCTCAGGTCGGTAACTAGATTTACAACCCGAATACTCCAACTCTCCTGATGAGCAGGATAATTTCCGCTTGGAATTTTCATCTAAACTACTTCTCCTTTTGGAGTCACTGTCCCTTCTGTCTTTCTTCCTGTCACCATCCCTACTTCTATCCCTCCTTTCTCTACTCCTGCTCCTAATCTTCTCTCTATCTGGGCTTCTGCTAAGGCTGCTCTTTGTTTTCTTCATCCTGCTCTCCTCCCTGTCCCTTCCCTTTCTTTCTCTCCGTGAGGAGTCAGACTCTTCCTCTTCTGAAGCTGCTGACAGCGAGTACAGCTTGGAACTCTTTCTATCATCTGCATCCTTCCCTTCTACCTGCTCCTCGTCCCTCACTCCAAACCCCAGGCCTCCCGCCTGGTTGAGAAAAGTAGCGGAGGTATTGGAAGGCGCGGGATACCACTCCACCTCGTCATCCTCCTCTTTCTCCTTCCTATCTTTCTTACCCTCGTTGCTTCTCCTGCTCTCCTTTGAGGAGATCCTGCGATGGCGCTTACTTCCACGCTCTGATTTCCTCCTTTTCTTTTTCTTCTTTTTGGACCGCCTGCGAGAGGACGATGATGATGTGGAGGAGGAGGAGGACGTCCTTGAAGAAGTGGAGGATGAGGAAGAGGCTGATCTCTTCCGTTTTTTCTTCATCCTGAAAAATAGAAGACATGTACTGATAATCTTTTTCTGGTAAAACAGAGGGTATTTTGAGGCTGTCTTTAACGGCAGTAGCTTTTCTTTTAGCTTTATGTAAATAAATCAATCGGTCTGCTTACCTCTTCTCCTCTTTTAAGATCTTACGTAATTTTTCAGCACTGCTCTGGCCACTCTTAGTTTTGACCTGTTCCTTAGCCAGTGCTTCCTCTCGCAGGCGAATCGATTTCTTTAGTCGCCGGGTGAGGCGAGGCGAGGCAAGACAAGACATGACAATGGCAGGCAGGCAAAAGTCCACAGAAACATATTCAAAGACATACACGCCATGACCCAAAACCACGCAAAAATCCCGAAACAACAATCATTCATTCATTCATTTATTCAGCCATTTGCATCAGAGCAAGTATGTATGGAGAGGGAAAGAAACAAATCAAGAGGTTTGTGGAGCATACATAGCCGTCACAAACCAAACAGATTGCAGGAAGAGAAATGTGTGATGAGTTACAGATTTACCATAGAGAATGATGTGGTATGATCCCAGAGCGGGGGCAGATTTAAAAAAAATAAAAAAAATTGTTTACACCAAAGCATATGGAAGGACAGAGGTGCAAGCAGAGATGTGCAAAGAAATGGTATTTGTCCCAGAATTAGATGGAGGAGGTTTCAACATTACCGTATTTGAACCCGGGACATGGAACACAAGTGTCCAGGAGAAGAGGAATCATTGTTGGCATTGTGCAGATTATTTCCCCCCCCCCACGAGGCAGGTGACAAGGCCGCGGCAGTCAGAGGGGCAGAGGGTCAGAGTCCAAGGGTTGCGAACACACACATACACACCAAAACACTTCATCAGTATTACAAACCACATTGCAACATTTCTACATGAATAATATGCGCTTTAGAAATGTGCTCCAACTGGTTTCAACACCAGCAGCTCATGTCTTTCTTCACCACCCAAGTGTACCCGCACACATTCACTGTTTAATGTTATACTGTTTGCCGTCTCACTCTGCCCTTCTTTAGTCTTTCACCCCCTGCCTCCCAAAAAACCCCACAAAAACCCCCCAAAAAACAAACAGCACCAAGCAGTGTTTATCCCTAAGTATGAGGTTGTATTATTTTTGCCTTTACCATCAAAGTTCATTGTCTTGCTATGCAAATTAATTGAATGAAACACTTAAGTGCCAATGATGATGGTTATGATTGTCTACAGACTGATGAGTTAGTCTTTTATAATTAGCCATTTCACTATTACATTAAACATTTTATAAGGCAATCAATTATAAAAACAATTTCTGTTTTTTGTTTAAAAAAAAAAAAAATTATATATACATATACATATATATACACACACACACACACACACACACACACACACACACACACACACACACACCCAACCTTTGTTGATATTAACGCATTTCTTACCAAAGACTTACCTTAGCCCTTTCAGTGTTGTGGCACACTACACCTTACATATAAAAGCCTTACATTAAAACTGCTAATAATCAAGTTAATAACTAGTAAACCTTTCTAAATTCATGTCCTATATTAAAGGTTACAGAGGTCAACGTTGAACGAGTGTCAAAGGCCTGCATGTATAAAATTAACACTGTCTTGGTACAGGAAGTGTTTCTTATTGATTGAGCTGCTAAAGTTGTGCAAATGTTTAGTGTTTAATTCACAAGCCTCAGAGTAACCACAAAATCTACTGCTTCATGTAAGACAATCTTATGATAATCTGTCAACAGCAGTCTTTTCACAGCAGCCATTCTAACACAAGGTCACAGGTAGTAACAATAATTAGGGGAAGTACCTGCATATAACACAGCCTTCATTAATATTACTACAAACACCCGTTTTTACCAACTACTTCAAATTGACCTGTCAAGTTTCCACTAAAACTGTAATATTCACAGTTCTTTCTTCAGTCTTTGAATGTTGATGGGAGTGAAAAGCACAGCTCAACCAATAGAGGATTTTCCAGACTAATATTTGGGGATTTAAAAATCTGATATATTGGACAGTTTTCTTTTGTTTTTTCAGTTACTTGAAACAAACAGATTTCCCTCACATTTTTTATGTGTAGTTATTTGTGTAAAAACAACCTCTGCAATTCCTTTGCTTCCAATTTTGACTTCTCTTCCCTTATCAGTGCTGATGTAGAGGTTTTTTCACCTATCGTTCAGGATATCGTTTAATACTACAGCAGCTACTTGCACTGCAACAGCAAACAGAAATGGATGTGACTGTGAGATGGTGTTCCCAGCGTAGGACAAAGCAACCAATGCAGCAGGTATAAGAAGGCCTTAGAACTGACTCTTTTTTTTTTTAACTGAATTCTACTGTGATCATGTGCGTAAACACCTTAAAAGGCCTATTTTGAGCAAGGAAAAATTCTTACTGCTATCAGAAATATCTGGATCTGTAGCTGCTTAGTGCCCAGTGGTCACCGGTTAGCTGCTAACTTCAGTGTGCCCGTTTTCTCGTGCTCAGTACACTGAGCCACGCATATTTGTTAAAAAACATGTTAAACATATTCAAGCAGAGCACACATAAATACAGTTCTGGGAACTTGTCAACTAATTTTACGAGACACTAATCTGTCTTCATACCATCCAATTCTCTGTGCTGTCAGAGCAACAAGCAGCTGCTCACTTTTTCCACCTTTTTTATTAATTTTTCTGAAGTCACACAGAAATAACACCATTTTGAATCTAAACTTTGATGGCCCCATTATTTCTGCATGTGCACACACTGCATACCTGCCAACTTTTTTGAACCCCTCAGGCACGCATGCGTGAGTGTGTGCATGTGTGCGTTGTGTCCGCTCACCTGTATAGTGTCTGTGATCTTGTGCAGGGCTTCCTGTGCCTCAGGGTTTGAGCCATCTAAAGCTAGAGCTCTTCTGTACAATCCCTCTGCTGTTACTAGCTTTTCCTGTTCCTCGAGCCTGCAAGCACAAACAAACATCCTTTGAATAAATGATAATACATGCTATTTATATAGTAGTATTCCTGTTAATACTTTGCTGGCCTCTCTTTTTCACAGGAACAAGCAGCTGAGCTGATGCTCATTCACCTGTTTCAGAATAGCCTGTGAACTTTTACCTACTTTAATATAACTTCGTCCTTCTATAAAGGCTGATAAGCTTCTATTCATAAACACTAGCAGTGCACCATAATCAGACTGTGACATTGTTAAACAGGGAAAAAGGGGCAAGCCAGACAAAGCTTTGTTTCCTCCTTGGGAAAAATCAAGGTTGTTCTGTCTTACCTTGCACATCTTTCTTCCTAGCTGGATTTAAAATCAATAGTACTTCTATACTGATATATCATGCCCATTGTGCACTGTAACAAGAAAAAGGTGGTGGAGCTGATGGAAGCATTCTCATTGACATTCTTAAACTTCTCTCTGATCTGAGTCTTTCAACTAGTGGATCACTACTGAACTGTGCGCTCTCATTTCCCATCTGCCTACTAAGCGAAGCAGCGCTTACTGTTTTCCTCTCTCCACTAGTGTCTGACACAGATACTTCTTGGCGTTGCGGTGATCGGGACAGTTCTCCAGAGCTAGTTCAAAGTCTGTTATTGCCTTCATGATGCTGCCTTTGTTAGCATACCTGTGTGCAAAGTGAAAGAAACACAAAAAAGACAATAAGATTTCTCTCATTTTCAGGACTATGCCAGGTTTCGGTAACATCAAGTGTCATGTGTGTTTAACAGGTACTAAGACAAAAGCAACTTTTCATTCCAAAGAGCTAGGACAATAGTAAAGGAACAGGTGTGGTGTCTTATTTAGTGTTCCTCATTCCATTCTGGTATGGGCAATGGTATGAAGGAACTTCATACCATTGTTTAATGGTTTAAACAAAGTTGTTTAAAATGTCTTGATGCATCCAATAAATAAACGATTGTAAACATTATATATCTATATCTCTCTATATCTATATCTCTCTATATCTATATCTCTCTATATCTATATATCTCTATATCTATATACATACACATATATATATATATATATATATATATATATATACACACACACACACATACATATCTATATCTCTCTCTCTCTCTCTCTCTCTATCTCTCTCTCTCTCTCTCTCTCTCTCTCTCTCTCTCTATCTATATCTCTCTCTCTCTCTCTATCTATATCTCTCTCTCTCTCTCTATCTATATCTCTCTCTCTCTCTCTCTATCTATATCTCTCTCTCTCTCTCTATCTATATCTCTATCTCTCTCTCTATCTATCTATATCTCTATCTCTCTCTCTATCTATATCTCTATCTCTCTCTCTATCTATATCTCTATCTCTCTCTCTATCTATATCTATATCTCTCTCTATCTATATCTATATATCTATATCTATATCTATATCTATATATCTATATATATATATATATATAGATATATAGATATCTATATTTATATATATCTATATATATATATATATAATATGCATTTCTTGTAATTTAAATCCGTTAGATGTCTACAGGGTCATGAAAGACCTCTCAAACAAGGACAGAGTTATACAACAAACATTTCTCCTCATTTGAACTGAAAGCAGACTCACAGAGCTCCACGTGCCACCAGTGCTTCTACATTGTTAGTATCTATTTCCAAGGCTTTGTTGTATTCATTCATGGCTTCCACATGGCGACCATGTTTGAAGTGGTCCACCCCTGCACGGACACTTGAAAAATACACATGAAAAATACAAGTCAGGTTTGTATTATTGTGAAGTCTTAGCCAGGGGGAATAATTGGTCCAAAAAACAAAAAGATGCACTATCCCACAGGTGTCAAACTCCAGGCCTTGAGGGGCCGGTGTCCTGCAGGTTTTAGATGTGTCCTTGATCCACCACAGCGGATTTAAATGGTTAAATTACCTCCTCAACATGTCTTGAAGTTCTCCAGAAGCCTGGAAATGAATTAATCATTTGATTCAGGTGTGTTGAAACAGGGTGCTATCTAAAACCTGCAGGACACCGACCCTTGAGGCCTGGAGTTCGACACCCCTGCACAATCCCATCCATTTTCTGTGGTCAAAGTTAATAGCTAATAGCATTACCACTTTAAGGCCCAGGATGCAGACTGTTTCTTCCTGATTGCAGAAGCAAAATCCTCTGCTTGGAAAAGTTTACTGTGGAGAAAAGAATCATAGGCACCACACTATTTAACACCCTTGCTAGATAAACAAACTTTCATTATCTGAAGAGTAAAGAAAATCTCATTTAGGATTCATGTGTAAAAACCACTGCATGGATCTGCTTGCAAATTTTTATGAAATTAGGGGCATTACTGTGTAATCGCACCAACTAAAAGTTTACCTCTGCAGTCCTCGCATCATTGATGGTGGGTGGGTGTCACTAATTCCCACCTTTTCCAGCAAGTAGTCCACTACAGAGGGGTTGTGGTATCCATGGCAACCTGTCAGTATACGCTCATATGTCTCACTGGAGTCAGTGGCTGCCCGAACACTACGACTAAGGAGAGAGCAGCACAGAGTCATTGCAACCACACGTTAATGCATTAATATATATTTATATCAGATTAAGCTTTTTCATTTGCCGCATTTAAAGCATTTATATTAAGCTCAGGCTACATATCAGCCTGCTCATTTGTGTAACGAAATACATCATATTGTTGAAAAAAGCATAAATATCAAAATATATTTTTAAATCCCCAAACTTTACACTTTACATGAGCCGTGTCTGAGAATACAGATGGTCTGCTGCAGCTACAATCAACTGAAGCTTGATATGAAATACTAGTTCACGTTTGTATGACATTTCTTAATGCGATGCTATGCAACAGTATTCACTCCAACTAGCTAAACAGGTTTTTTTTTTTTCTTCTTTCAGTAATCTGTGTTGTTTTGCTTTACCTGTAATGCACAGGCAGCTCCTCCTTGGTAATGACACCAAGTTTGATGTGCTCCAAGCTCGGAGAAAGACAAGCCTGATGGAGCGACACTGTGATTTTCTCCTGGTAGCGATCAATATCTTTCACTCCAGCTACAAAATAAAAAAAAGATGAGTCATTCTTTTACATATCCCATTACAGTACTGCGACGCAGCACTTTGGAATTCAAAAAGCAGCAAGCATTTCTGTGGTTATAACTGCACTGCAAACGTGCAAATTAAAATAGGATAAAAGACTAAAACTTTAAGATATAGGTTGTGCTGAGACACAAAAAAAGCATCAAATGGAAAAAAAAAAACACTATGATAGGCCAATTTTCTGCAGAATGAAGGTGTTAGCCAGATTATTATACTTTATGCAGGGTTTGTCTGTCTAATAAATCTATTATTAGAAAAATATTTTAAAGGCTCCTGAAAAGAACTGCAGTATAGGATTCTGGAAATAAAAGAGGGATAGAGCACAAAGATCTTTCAGTAAAAACTATGACATAATTTAAAAAAAAAAAAAAAAAAAAAAAAAAAAAAAAGAGGTCATGACCCAATATTAGGTTTGGACCTCAACGTTCTGGTTCTGTTAGACACAAACCTCTGATGAAGTCCCCAATCTGGTAGTACGCCAGGGGATCATCATGGCTGCCAGTGGAGGGAATTTCTCTGACATGACACAGAGCCTGAAGGTTGAAAAAAGATGTGCCTTTATGAAACAATAGTAAAATGCAAGGTGGATGGCAGGTTTGGTTCAGGTGGACAGAGCAACAAATTTAATTACACAACATTTGCCCCCATTTACAACCAAAGTCTGGCAACAGAAACTCTCCAGGAAGTTTTCTGTTAAGGAATTGTTGTGATGGATTTACTTTTTCACTTCTAATACCTGAGTTGAAAGGTGTAACTGATTCTGGCTTGATGACAAACATGCTGGTGCTTTGTCACAACAGGTGAAAAGTCATGAAGATGAAAAGCAGAATTTTTTTGAAACTGCCACTCCTGCATGTCCCGTAAAGCACAAGACTAAATGAAGATTATAGCACAGATATCATTACGTGGACTCATAACATGAATTTCAAGCATGATTTTATTCTTATGTAAACTCCATGCAAAGAAAGAACTGGCAGTCACTCGGGTATTCCCAGAGCTACACAGCCGGTTTTTCATCAACAACCGGCCAGCAGTCACAAATTTTCAGCTTCTACAGTGTTGATTTATAACATAACTCAAGTACATTCAAACGGTTGAACTTGTTGACCTACCGACAACTCTAAGTCCTCAATGTCTCTTCTCAGACCTCCTGCTGTGCAAAACAGAGTGAGGAAGAAGCCGTATTCTCTAATGTTGTTGATCCTCCCCACCACAATGTCGCCTCTTTCCAAATCCCGGTAGATCATGGATCGCCTCTCCTCATATGGCACCTCCATGAATACCTCCATCGGTGGCATGACTGCATAGGGCTCTGGAAGAGCAAAGACAGATCAGATGCAGTGTGTCACAAAATACAGACACTTTTTCTCAACATCAGAGAGGGCCTATATGCAAGTCATACTCATCTTCATATACACGCACAAGTGTGAACAACACACACCTACAGCCTCCTCCTCCTCGTGCTCCTCTCCCCGAAGACCAGCAGTCCTCCATACTGGACTGAACAGGATGTCAGCCTTCCTGGCAATGAACTGCTCCACAAGTGGGTTGCTCTGCTCTTCAGACCTACTGTACAGAACAACAACAACAACAACAAAGGAAAGATCAGTAAATCAAATAAAATAATAATTAGCAGTTATGCTGGACTGAATTCACCTATGACAAACTAATTCTTGTATAATGGTGCAAAGGAAAATGAAATAATGCGACAGAAAAAATGTTGAATTAATACACACTCCTGCTCTTTGGTCACAGACCTTCATTAAGAGTTATTGTATTGTACTACTGATTTTTATTCTACAATGACAGCTGCAGCAGCTTGTCAAAAACAGATGCATACTTTTTGCTCCTCTTTTCATACAATGGTATTTTAGATTAACTACACAATTCATTGATAATTGGAGGAAAAAACATGTGGAAACAAACATATGCTTAAATGGACAAAAGTAGTGCGCCACTGACAGATTATACCTACAGGAGTTTCTCAGCCATGAAGCTCTTGGTGTGCACTTCATGTGCTGATGTTAATGTCAGAA